>NW_020664413.1:15785125-15887268 GCF_002925995.2 Terrapene triunguis | reverse complement strand
GGCCCCGCGCCCAGCCCGGCCCGGCACTGCGCACCCGGCCCGGCACCATGCCCGCGACCCCGGCCCCGCACCGCCGACCCCGGCCGAGCCCTCCCGATTTTCCCGGACATGCCCGGCTTTTGGGGATTTCCCCCCGGACGGGGATTTGAACCCCCAAAAGCCGGACATGTCCGGGAAAATCCGGACGTATGGTAACCCTAGCTTTCAGATCATCCCAGCACCCTGAGAGATAGGTAAACATTGTTAATCCCATTTCACAGGTGGGTAACTGAAGCCTTGTGATGAGGTGTCCACCCCACACAGGACTGACAGGGGTTAAGATGGCCAGGTAGGCCAGTTAACTCCACAGGCTGTACCTGGAGGAGGAGCCCTGGTAGCAGGGAGCTAATTGAAATCAGGCTCAGCTGGGCAGGAAGCGGGTGGGGGAGTGCCTATAAAACCAGGCAACAGAAAGGGCTGCTGCTTAGAAAGGCTGCAGTCACTCCCCAGGAAGAGTGTTTGAAGGCTACAGAGACAAGTTGCCTAAAGTTACTCTCTGGAAGGAGGGAGGGAAGGAAGAGCCTTGCAAACTCAGAGGAGTGGGGAAAGCCAGGAGGTATGGAAGCAGCTCAGGGAAAAACAGCAAAGTGCAGGGAATGCCTCTTGGCTGTTGTGTAGAGGGCCCCTGCAGCAGTGATGCAATGAAGCAGAAGACGGCCTGAGGCTGCTGGAGAACAGGAGTTTTGATGCACTCTTTCCCCCCCCCCCCCCACCAAAGGGGAAACCACAATGGGGACCTGGCTGGAGGGCTGAGTCATGAAGAGGACACCCCTGCTCTCTGCCCCTGACCATCCCCCCCTGGGACACCCATCCTCTATCCAATCCCCCTTGACCACCCCCGGGACCCTCTCTCTATCCAAGCTCCCCCACTCCCTGACCGCCCCCCTATCCAACCCTCCCTGCTCTCCCTGCCCCATGTTACCTGTGGGGTGGGGGAAAGAGGGACTCAGTCCTTTCCCTATGCATTTCCCCTGCTCGTTTGGCTGCTCTCCCTGGCAGTTGGGCAGGGCTGCTGGGGACAGGAGCCAAGCATGGTGTGTGTGTGTGTGTATGGGGGGCTGGCTTGCTCTGCCCCTGTCCCCCGGCAGCAAGGCCCAGGCCCCTTGACCGCTCCCTGCCCCTGACAGCGCCGCCCTGGAGCATCAGGTCTAGCGGTGCTATAGCCATGCCGCCCGGCCGGAGCTGCAGCCACGCTGCCCAGGCGCCGGGGGAACTGTGACTGCAAGGGAGAGGAGCAGAAGGGGAGGGGCCAGGGCTAGCCTCCGCCCCGCTCACCATGGTGGGGGGTTGGGCTGGCTCCTCTGCAAGCTTGTCTTGACCCCGCTCCCTGGCAGGAGCTCGGGGGCCAGAGGGAAGGGTCCTGCGGGCTGGATGTGGCCCACGGGCTGTAGTTTGTCCCCCTCTGCTCTACATAATAATTAGTTACATTTTCCTAATTTTAATTTTAAATAAATAAATTGCACAAGAAATTGACATTAATCAACTGTCAGAAGACAGAGGAATTATGTGCAGAGTGGGTAATGTGGCCATATAAGTCTGATGGAGTGGTTCAGTTCCCTATGGCCAGAAGTTTTGTTTTTGCCTTTGGTGGGATTGAGCCCAGTATCTGATATTTTATGAGAGATTCAGCTTGGGAAACAGATTTTAAGTCTAGACGGGACCACTCTGATTATCAGGTCTGCCCTCCTGCATAACACAGGCCAAAGGTGTACAAGTACATTTGTGGTACCATCTCTGATCAGTAGCCAAACAGGGATATCAGAGTTTATCTACACCAGTGGGACCTGTGTATATGGCTCAAGGACATTGTGCATCTCTGAATGCTCTTATTAACTGCAGTCCAAAAGCTTCTCCCCCGCTCCCCTGCACCTGTGTTGTGTTGCTAGGGAGAAGCAGGTGAATGACAACCTGGGTGCCAATATCCACCCTCCTCCTTCCTTCTCCTTTAGTACTCAGGGCCCCACCCAGAAGCCAACTGGTGTAAATCTGTCTTCCCCATCCTTTGGTCATTGGAGGAGTGGGGCTCTCCCTGCGTTAGCAGCTGTGATTGTGATCCTTCCCTGACACACAAGTTGGCTTCACAGAGAAGACACAGGAGACATTTTCCTTTCTCATATGGTCCCAGGCCACAGTATGCTGGGACATTTCTTCTAGCCCAGACCATCAAAATCACAACTGCAGCTTCCACATTCACCCGGAAATAATAGCAAGGCACATCAAAGTAAATATGATTTTATTACTCTGTAATTATCAAAATAGCGGCTGTAGCACGTGTTTAGAACGCATAGGGCCAGATTAAATTCACTGACTGCGGGGTGGTATTACATCAGGGATGAATTTGGCTCACAGTATCATTCCTTTTTGATACACCAGGTAAAACTCTATCAACTCCATGTTCATCTCAATATAATTACAAAAGTGAACAATACAGTATGCACTGAATTCTCCTTGCTCGGGATTCACGTTGGGTACAAAGAATATTTCACTGCGTCCAAGGAGCACAGAGTGCCATGGCTGCTTGTAACATAGCCAAATGAAGCAGCCTAGGTGCCCTGTTAATAAAAAAAAAAAAAAAAAAAAAAAGGCTCATTGATCATAACAAAAACCACCCGTCACATTCTTAAGGCTAAATTGGAGAATATATTGTGAATGTTGACTACATAGCAGTTTACACGTGCGTAGGCATCCAGCACTAATCCTTCTAGAATAAATACCCAATGAATTCTGAGGGTTTAGAAGCAAGAGATTAGAAAAGTCGCATGCAGAGAGTGACAGGGAAACAGACCATCTATACAGTGTCTGAGAGGGAGTAGCATTTATTAATAAAAAGAGACATGCATACAGCGCTAACTGCTAGCAAGTGAGGCACTCCCATGGAGTGGGTGCAAGTTTCCCACGGAATTAATTAAATTATGTTTAATCCCATTTATTATTAAACTAAATGGCAGAGTAGTGGGAAACCTGCATCATCTCCATAGGGGCCCTTCACTTTTTAGTGTCCGGCACTATATCATGGGGTGTGAGTTAGGCAGAAAGAATCCGCACAAATACTATCCTGTGTTTTATGGCACAATTGCACCACTGTACATTCCTTGTAAGAAAGCACACTATTGCCTATTGTTGCTTGATTAGTTCTGCTCAAGAGAGGAAAGGAGAGAAGGCAGACAAAGGACTTTTAGATGAGATGGACAGACAATACTACCAATAATTCCATCAGTACTGGAGGGCCACTTTCAAAGATTTCTCATCTCAGAGATGGAGGGTAATAACCTACAAGCTTTCCTTTTCTAGACTTACACAAAGGTAGGAACTTTGCACTGGTACAGATTTGGCTCCCTCTGTGGCACGCTCTAGATCTTCTCAGAGTGTGTTAAATGACGTGATAAAGACTACATTAGGGGCTTGTAATAGGGTGTCTACCCCACACAAGGCCTGAAGGGGTGAATTAGGCTGCACTTGGAGGAAAACCAGGGCATGCCAAGGCCTAATTTGGTGATGAAGTCCAGCTGGGAGAGGAGCTGTGCTGGGCTTATCAAGCCTGGAAGCTGGCAGCAGAGAGGAGCTTCAGGGAAGTAGGCTTGTCCCTGTGAGTTGGGTTTGAGGCTGTTGGATTCAGTAGTCTTCAATTATCCCCTGTGAGGAGGGAGTTTGAGCTGATATATGCAGGGATGGAATGGGGAGCTGTAGGAAGGAATCCAGAGAAAGAGCAATGGGGTCTGAGCAAAAGCCACAATTACCAAGTACCGGGTCCCTAAACTAGAATCTCGAGTAGTGGGTGTGCCCAGGTTCCCCTACTGGCCACTGGGGAAGTGGCACCATCAGGGCAGTGCCAGAGAAGACTGCCTGAGACCAGTCATGTGGAAGGTCTTTGGTACCCTGGCAGGGGGATACATGGTGAATGACCTGGCTGGAGGGCTGAGTCACGAAGAGAAGGCTGCAGCTTGTGGAGAAAGAGAGAGAAGTGGAAAAATGGCTTGTAACTGTGGGAAGGGGTGTTGGGCTATTTCCCCAGAGTGACTAGGAGGAGGCACTATCTTAGCGGTGAGTGGCACAGGAGTAATGTCGGCTCTGGGTGACAATCATGTAAATTCAAAGTAATTCTTTTTGACTTGAATGAAGTTATTTAGGGTTTATAATGATGTGACTGAGAGTGGAAACTGGACCTAGATAAAAGTACAGAATATAAATATTGCACTATGTAAAGATAAGGAGACATCATGCTTATATTTATTCTTACTATTTCCCTCCATCCACAATCCACAAGGGACAAAAATAAGAAGTGTCTATATTCTGAAATAAGGTTTCATAAAAAATCAGGGGTCCCAACAAGGTCTAGTGAATAGAACCAATAAACAGGGCCTGAGTATGCAGGCTGTCGGTAAAGTTCACACCACCGCCATAAACACCTTAGTACAGCAATCTTTGAATTAGTTTTGCAGGTGTTTCAACATAGGCAGTTGCCAGAATATTCTCTTCTGTTCCCCCCTTCTCTTTAATGTGTAGGCCAGCTGTTTGGGACAGTGACCAACTTTCACTGGGGTGAGGGTACGGTGTAAAGTGCCCAGCGGAATGGAGCTTTTAGGTGGTATTGTAATGCAAATAGCAATAGGCCATCGGAGATAGTGAAATGCCTGGGCTGCATTGCCATGTATATGTAGGGGACACTCAGCTCTACCATTCCTTTTGCAATGTCTTTGCTTTCTCGGTTCTTGGTAAATTGTCTGGCAACATTTAGGTGATGCTCGCAGTGGTGCTGGAACGCTTTTTAGAGTGGGGTGCTGTGCCTCCTCCCTTGCCCCTGTCTGTGCCCCCTGGAGCTGGTGGCTGGGGACTTCTGTAAAACCCTATCGATGCTGGTGGGTCAGAAGTTAGAATCTGAATGAAGTGGTGGCCGTGATATCTGCTCTCTCTCTTGAGGAAGTGTTTTACCCTCTGTTAGTGAGGCTTACAAGCTAGGGCAGAGGTCCCCAATCTGTGGGGGGTGCCACCCTAGGAGGATGCGGAGGAATGTTCGGGGGGGACATGGCTGGGCCCTGGGCCAGCTCCTGGCGTGGGGTGTGGAGGGAGAGCCACCCAGCTCCGCTCCTAGCCCCGACCCCGGCTGCTGGCCCCAGCCAAGGCTCTGTTACACCCTGAGCTATGGCCCCGGCCTCAGCCCCCTGTCCGCCTCCTCCCCTCCCAGAGCCATGGCCTCACTCCTGGCTCTGGCTCTGTGAGGGGAGGGCATGGACAGAGGTAAGGGGTTTGTGAGGTATAAAGTTGGGGGACCATTGATCTAGGGGGATCTTTATGTCCTTGATTCTTCCTGGCTTCCCAGGTAGCAGGAGTAGTTAGGAGTGCTGTTTTTTGTCTGTGTCTGATTAGGAAGTTGCAAACTTTTCTCTTTAATGTATATCATGCCACAGTTATCCTTGATTTTTTTGACCTCAAAATTGGAGGTAATCCTGAAGATAACTTTTGCATGGTACATTCTGTGCTCTATGTATTGCACTAGCTTTCTTTTTGTTTCCAAGTACAATTCTAAGTATGAATTTATAAAACCTGTAGCATTAGGATTCTGACTACCTTAGATGATGTCTCTCTCCTCTTACTTACCATCTCAACAGAACATCTGTGACTTCTCTGCTAACAGGCCTTTGATTTGAACTCAGGAAGGAGGGGAGGTAGGTCCAGGCACAGGGAGCAGGATGTTCTCAATGAAGTAATCCTAACTCCCTGCTGGCCTGATCAACCAAAACCCATGTTTGTTGACCTTTGTTTTCAAGGGGTCAACAAATATGAGGGCAAGGAATATGGTATACTTAGATTTTTCAGAAAGCCTTTAATAAGGTCCCTCACTAAGGCTCTTAAGCAAAGTAAGCAATCATGGGATAACAAAGGTCAGCTCGACTCGTGGATCAGTAACTGGTTAAAAGATAAGAAATAAATGGCAGGAATAAATGGTCCGTTCTCAAAATGGAGAGAGGTAAATAGTGATGGCTTCAGGGGTCTGTTCAATATATTCTTGCGTGACCTGAACAAACGGGTAAACAGTGAGGAAGCAAAATTTTGCAGATAATACAAAATTACTCAAGATAGTTAAGTCCAAAGCAGACTGGGAGTGGATGACAGAGAATGGATCTCTCAACAATTGCCTTTTCTGTTCATTCCCTCTGAAGCAGCTGGCATTGGCCACTGCCAGACGACAGGATACTGGGTTAGATGGACCATTGGTCTGACCCAGTATGGCCATTTTTAAGTTCTTAAGGCTTGTCTGTTTGTTCATTATTTTTACTGTAGTCAGGAGAGGGAAGAGATTGTGATCATCCATGTTTGCACTGGAAAATGTTCATGCTTTTGTTCACTCAAATGGTGAGGAAGTTTATTCTTGTCTTCTTACATGGACGGTACAAGAACGAATTGCCTGTATTTCCATAGCTGCTGCTGCATTGCCATGGAAACAGATATGGTGTGTTGCATCAGTTAAGCGACTTAATGGATAAATGGCACCTCTAGTCCATTTAAACAACACTCCTGGCATATCTGTAAGTCTATTCATACTCCTTTACAGTTGGTACTCAGTTGCTATTTTCCAATGTAAATATCACACTATGCTTTTTGTTCGTTTTGAGGCTGGTCTCTGGGCATAGAATGGTAAATCAGACTTTACTGTAATGCTACACTTCAACTGTAATTCTTTTACTAGCAATAACTATTTCTTATTCACAGAACAATTAGTGCTGTACAAGGCACAAAAAGAAGACAGTCTTTGCCCTGAAGAACTTAAAATCTAAATGCTCAGTCTTCACTGTGTAGTTCTTAATTTGTCAGAGTTGAATAAACATATATTAGTATAAGAATAATCAAAACTCCCAGTGCATTGAGCCAGTTTTCCATTATATTGTTTTGTTCTTTTAAAATCTGTTCACCTTTAAAGAGCGAGAAATAGGGCATTCTTGATATCTTTTGGCAATGGCGTCTGTATAGAAGGAACTATATTCTGTAGCTGAAGCACTGACCTTCTAGTGGAGCATGTTAAGGTTCCATCAGACTTGTAGTCTGCTGCCAAATGCCAGGTGGGGGCTAGTTTGCCAAAAGGGTATGGCAGAGATCTAAGTTGGAGCATGATTCTGAAAGTCTATAGGTTAAAATGAGCATCTTGGTCATCACGTCGTATGCTGCTCAGAATCCTTGAAGCATCATGTTCTCTCTCTCTTACCTGTGATCTTGTCTTACCTTCCTTTTCCTAGTGCTCTTCTCCTGTCTAGTTCCCGTCTTTTCTACCTTTTAGCTTCTTTCTAGCATCCCCTTCTTCCCCCATTCCTTTCTTTTGGTCTGGATTCTGCCCGTTGGACCATTCGTTTTCCTGCAATGTCAGAATTTCTGCTACCAAGCCAATTTCTTGCACTGCCATTGCAGTGTGGTGGGGCCAGGAGCTGTTCTTTCAGTAGCAGTAGAAAAAATAACTGGTTAGTTTTGTAAGTCAATATTAGGTAATAAAACAGAATGCAAAATGCTATCCTTACTGTCTGCATTGGTAAGGTTGCTAGGTACTCTTTTTAAATGATCACACAAAGTCTGAGTAACTTAAAGAGGAAATATATAGCAATTCCTTGCGGGTTTTTTCCATGTAACCATACTAGTTACTTCTCAAACAGTGCTCTGAATAGGTCTCCACAGTGTAAGTTAGATGTGCTTTTATTTTATGAATTGGACTTATGATTCATAATATCTATAATATTCAGGCACTACCTAATTTAAATGTATGTACTTAAAGTGAAAAAGGTCCTTGAAAGTGTTTAGTTTATGCATATATTTTAGTCTCATTTACCTCTACCTCTAGGCTAGGTAGACTATTACTGTTATCTGAAATGTTACCATGGCAACAGTTTTATACTGTCCTTCCTCTTCCCCATTATTTCTCCTAGACAGCATCTGTCTTTTTAAAATCTTGGCATTGCTGAAATAGGAGTAAAACCTTAATTATTAAAACTGATGGCTTTATCCTGTAAAGTGGAGTAGCTCTGAAGTCAAGGGAGCTTATGCCGGTTCGCAGCAGGAGAGGATCTAGCCCTGAATTTTCATCTTTTTTCCTCCCCCAAAATTAAATATAAAACTGCTTCAAGTTCAAAACTGCATTTGTGATGCACAGGTTTCCCAAGCAATGGACTCTTTTCAGCCACGACAGATGCATCTTTTTCACCTTATTATTGTCCCCGGATAATGTTATTGGTTTGTGCAAACAAAGAACTGACGGGCGGTATTAATGATTTAATTTACCAAGAGTCTTTTTTTCCTTTGACAATTTCATCAAAAGTTCTAGCTCGTGCAGTAGTGAAGTGCCTGCATGTATACACCCTCTCCATCATAGCACTGAAGTATGAAGGTCACTCACTGAATTGAAAATATATCAGAAACATGGGTATATAATTTGAAGACATCAAAGCAATAACAGATGACAAAACTCATTGAAGGGGAAGCGTCCTGCCGCATTATTACAGCTCAGATTTCAATGAGGAAATAGGCTGGAGCTAAAATGAAAGACTCAAGAAAGATTGTATTCATATGATCTTTTATCTTGCAGGTGAACTTTCATCGATATCTGAGAGCTGTACAGTGACACATCAGGAAAAAGTAGAGATTGTATGTTAGCAAAGTGAACTGCTAACTTTTAAGACTATTTGACAGAAAGGAGCTGTAGTCAAGGTAACAGAACAGAAGATGACTGCTATCAGTTCAATATTCGATCCTCTCAGAAGGAGCAATATCCTTCTCTTGTATTGACTGATCAGGCAACAGTCGTGGTAGATAGTGCAACCATGGTATTCTAAAAGCTATTTGTTTTATATTGATCCAGTACTGCTGAATTGCTATATCAACATAATTTTCAAATAATTCTCCACACACTAAAAGCATGACTTGACGATATATATATATTATGTCATCACTCTTCTTGACTGAATTTAATCCAGTTTCATGCTTACAGAGGGCTGATCAACCAAAGTGATGTGGTCCAGTCCAATGCTCCAAACACTGGGAGTCAGGAGACCTGAATTCTAATATTAGCTTTGCTACTAACTTAGTGTGCAAGTTGCTTAACCACTCTGTCAACTTTCATCATCTGTAAAATGGGGATAATACCAACTTCCCTATTAAAAAATCCACCCTTTTAAAAGCACTTTCCAAGTGCTAGACACATTTTATTAAAGTTTTAAACCCTGTAGGATAGATTCATCCTTCTTGTTGGGAAGGGCCTAGGCCCCTTGCTCATGAAAACTGTTATCCTGCAAATGGAATGCATTGAGTTGGTGACCTATAAAAGCATGCTTAAGACTTGGAACTCCCCAGAGTACATAACCCATCATGTTTGAAGGGGGGGGGGGGGGGAAGTATTTTTTAATTATGCAAATGGCACCCATCTTGCTTCTGTACTTTATAAATGCATAGAATAGCTACAAAATGAATAATTGCATCCGATGGGAAACTGAATAGGATGCTTGATGTGACTAGCATATTTGCCCCATCTCATGGCTGACTGGGAAGGCCCCTGGCATTTGAAGGACCACAGCTCCCTAATTTCTTATTTGTGTATGAGAAAGGACTTTGGGTCTCCTTTTCTTTTCATTTTCAAATATTTATGAGTATCACTTTTTTTTTTAAGCAAACACATCTCACACTGCCTCATGTGTGGGCCAAATCCTGTGGCCCTTCCTCAGGTAAGTCAATGGGGATCAAATGAGAGCCACATTTGGCCCATGTTCTTCAAGGTTCTCTCATAAAACTTCCTAGGCATGTGTGTTTCAAGAAACTAAATAGGGTCCAATTCTGCCTTCAGTTATGTATTTATTAGTTTTATTTTCTTTACTAACACTAATAATTTCTGCAATAAGTATGGGCTGCATTGTGCATCTGAGGGTCCAGTTGAGTCTGAAATCTACAGTTTATTGAGTCTTATAGCAATAGCTGACACATAATGTTTACAAAAAACATTTCACTACCACACCACGTCTATAGTGGGTTTGCAAAAAAGTTAGCTTTTACCATTATTCTCTTCCCCACACATATGTTAGATTTGTGCCAGAATTTAATGGAAATATTATAAATACTGTTTCGGTGCTGCCAATTGTAAGACAATGCTTTGATTTTTTTTTAAGAGAATTAATCATGAGCAGTGCAATTAAAGTTAGCCAAAATAATTAAAATATAGATGACAGTATGGGACTATATCCACTCATGCACAATATTAAATGACAAGAATATGTAAGAAATCAGCAAATTCAAGGATTAAGAAAATAATACTTTAAAAATTCAGCAAATCAGTCATTAAGGAAGGTTTCTTTCATCTTTTTCTGACTATGCCTATTCATTTAAGCCCCATCATATAATACAAACTTCTTTGTATGTTTCAGTGTGCCTCAATTAAGGTTTTACTGGCCCATCATAAAGCTTATCACAGACTGTTTTCTTTTATTCTTCTTTCTGTGATGTATTCCAGGTTCTGTACCAGCTGTCAGTCAGTGCATTACACTTAGTGCCTGAATAGACACTTGTTCACAATGAATTTGTTCCTAAATTTCCCAGAGTTTTCAGAACTTTTACAACCTCTGCTATCTTTTAAAATCCCAACATAGAGCTTTTCAGTCAGAACCGATATTGCCACTGTGCACTGAAACGTCATCTGACAATGGACAGCCAAAGAAAGGAGAAGTACGTCTGACTATGGTGCTTAGAGCATGGTATTTCTGATACCTATCATAGGTATACCAGTCCGGTTTTTTTATACCATTAACAGCTTGAATGCACAGACAATTGTTATCATCCCTCCCACAGCACAGCTCAAGTTTTTACTTACACGTTATTAAAAACTGGATGGATAGTGCCTGATTCACCATTGCCAGCCATACGTATAACAAAAGTGTGACACGCAGGCATACCAGTTAAGTGTGGCTGAACTCTCTATTTCTTGGCCCCAGTGACCTGAATGTGTCAGTTACAAAAAGTCACGTGACGCTAGTCAGCATCAGATGTGTGAGACTAACCCAAAATAAAGGACACAGACGTAGTCTTGCAGGAAACTTAAAATGATGCAGGATTTTTTCCTTTAGAGTAAATAACTGTCTGTTACCTGAGTTGCATAATTCTTTATTTCAGATGCAAATAATTCTCAACAATAAAGGAGAAGGAACACAAAATTTTGAGGATAATAGGTTCCTTTGCAACTTAACTGTGTGATGCCCCTGAACAAGGGGGACAGTTGAGAGATATGCATGGAGAGTTTGCAGGATCAAGCACCTTAATTTTTGGAAATGTCTGCTACATCTGCACATGGAGCTAGTGGTGAGACTAGCAGCTCATGTAGACCTACCCATGCTAGCGCTCATCGAGCTAGTATGGAAACATAGTGTCGCCATGGTAGTATGGGCAGCAGCAGTGATGGCACAGGCTAGCCACCCTGAATATGTCCCCAAGTGGTCCAGAAGACTGTACTCAGGGAGGCTTGCCTGTATCACCACTCATCATTGCCCATTCTACTGTGGCTACTCTACTATATTTAGTACACTAGCTTGATAAGAGCTAGCACTTGAGCTGGGAATCACACGCCTGTCTCCAAGCATAGAAGTAGCCTAAGATTAGAGGGGAGGCTTTCAAAAGCCCAAAGGACAGTGAGATGCCTAAATCCCATTCCTGCCTTTGGAAATCTCTGCCTGAAAGATTTTTTTTTTTTTTAAACCCCAATAACAGGGTTTAGGTTAAAATAATGTGTTGTACTCAAGAACCATTCAGCATTCTGGGAGAAATGATTTGTGAAGGCAGAATTCAAACCTCTTCTGTACTGTCCAAGAATTAGAAAATGAGGAGTAAAATGATTCAGTTCCTTAGGTGGAAGAATGGGGTCTGTATTAATTCTTCTGATGAAGCGACAATAATTTTCTCAACCCTTTCTCCCAAAATATGATCTTGCTACATGAACAAACAATGTCTTTGAACCCAATTTGTGCGTGGGTGCTAATGGATACTACCAGCCAATTGACATGGGCTTAATTTAATACCTATGCAGTTGAAATAAATTAAGCAATTTTAAAATACTTCTCTTCATTATTTCCCTTTTGTCTGCTGTAAGTCTAGCCATACAGAATACTTGGTTCTGGAATACATTTCATCTTGGTTACAAAAGAAGGAATTTCAATTTGAAAAATGTTTTTCTTGTAATTGAGGTGACAAATTGGGCTTAAGAAGGTTAAGCAGTGAGACAGGAAAAAAAGGACACTTCACTGTGAATTGTTCGCACTCTCTGAAGCCTTCATGGTATCAGTGTCTTGCCTGGATTGGATATTTTGTGTCTTGTGTCTGATACACTCCAGGTGAAAATCACCTTCATTTTAAATACTGTAGATCAACAAAAAATTATAGATAACTAAAACTTGCTTGGCATTAGGTCACCATCTCAACGAGAGATTCATGATGGCTCTTTTGAAGTCAAATGGGAGTTTTTGCCACTGACTTCAGTGGGCAAGGATTTCACCCCAGTGTTTTACAACTTTTTACTAGTCTTGTCAGTTAAACAAATTCAGATGTGGGGTAAGAAGGTGCACACTATATGTATACAATTGTGTATGTACACAAATAATTTACCTGTTTTATAGATTGTTCTTGGGGTGCCCAGGGACCACAATTCTACCTTGCCCTGTATGGAAGCATAAAAGATAAGGCTCCTTGTGCCATGCCCTTCGTGTGCACCTGCATGAGGTTCTGTCTGAACGTGCTTACCAAGTGCCAGAGGAAACAACTGATACTCATGTGACAATGACAAGAAATATGAAATAATCATTAGAAAATTTCTCCAAGTCACCTTATAAGGCTGTGATCCCTGCTCTCACTAACATTCCACATTCAGATAAAGGGAAGGAAAGTCCACCAAAATTCGTAGAATGGGTTTCATATCTCATGATCGCATTGAACAAATATTCTTAACATAAGTGTCCCATTTAAAAAGGAAAGCAGCCAATGGTAACATTCTCACCCTCTTCCAAAACAAAACCATTTCCCCACTAAACCGCATCTCCAAGTTTCAAATTCTTCATTCTCTTCTGGCTCTCTAGCAGAGGAATTTTAGACAATTTATCATTCTTATGTTATTTCCCTCATGAAAAATCAAAGGATTGATCAGGGCCATAAGACATCCATGCCTTATTATGAAAAACAACTTGACATTTACATGGGGACAGGAGTTTGAAATCACCCTGAGAGAGAATTCTACTCAGCTATAGGCACCTCCTAAACCCCGTTCTGAGTTGTGTGGGGAGATTATAGCAGGGCATGCTGGGAACCCTCCACGGTTCATGTGAAACAATGAGGGGATGTCCCCATAAAGACCAAGGAAAAGGTGGTAATTTTGATGGGTGGCTGGGCTGAAGGTGATCCAGGAAAAGAACCAAAGGATTTAGGATTATGTGTATCCATATTCCAGCACTTTGAGCAAGTGACGTGGAGGGCCAATGGCTGGTATTCTCAGTCATAAACTGGAATAGTAGCTGCTGATGAGTTGCATGGCCACAGATTGGGTTGCATTCTACTCTCCTGACTCCTGCATCCTTCCAATTACTAGGGCTATATATTGGTGCAGTGAATCCCACCCTTAATACAGTTAAGCCACAGGACTAAGGAGAGAGCTTTACCCTTCTTTTTCTTAACCTCTTATACTTTTGTTTTAAATCATGAGTAGTATTAAAATATCTTGCATAAAGTTGCAATGCAGTTCCATTCAGTCGCTGGTAACTAGAGTTGGTTTAAATTTTTCAAATGGAAAAAAATGTTTTCACTGAAAACACTTCTCAAAAACAAATGTTTTGGTGAAAAATTGCTGACATTGTTTCATTTTGCACTTGTTTATTTTTCAAAAGCACCAAAATATTATTGAAAATGTTATAGAAATATTTAATTTATTTAAAATGTTCTTGATTTTGATAGGGGTTTTTTTGACTTTTCAATAAAATATGGTGTGTGTGTGTGTGTGGGGGGGGAATCTGCCTTAACTATGGTTTTGAAAAAACTTGCATTTCATTCTGAAAACTTCAAAATGAAAGCAGCTTTGAAATTTCAAGATTTTTCATAAAAATGTTTTCCTTTTTTTACCAGCTTTCATACTAACAAATTGGATTTTATTAGACTTGACCATATCACTCAGTGGTAGAAGCGGATGGATTTATCTTATACATTTACAGACTTGACTTACAAATCCAAATGCAGTTTTAAAACTGTTTACATCTCTATAATATCAACAATAGATCATCCTAGCAGTTTGGAACATGTAATGGATGATGAAGAATTTGTGGTGCTGGTATGAGACGAATATCCTTGAGTGGACAATTTCTGTCTAAATTTTTTTGAATCCTAATGAAGGAAAAGGAGTAAAGTTTGCATCTGACTGTTTGAGGCATGCTTTATTTTTATATTTAATATAAATTAGCAGAGGATTTTAGATGCAGGCTCTGAAGATTAATGTGAATAGGTTTTTAATGTATAGTGCTATATTTTAAAAACTTTGGGATGTGAAAGTAGATGTATCTTAAATGGCTTAGAGAACATCTTGTGCAGTTAGAAAGGCTGTGTGACGAGTGTGCATAAATCTTATATTTCCTTTTGCCAATAATTTTTATATATTGGCTGATTCACACTGTAAAACAGATGCCAAGACATTAGAAACATAAATCATGAAAATGGAATAGCTGCATATGTGATAAGTAGTTACAAAATTTGTATTTAACTGTAGAAGAATATAAGTGAATAACAAAGTGCAGACATTCAGAAGGTGATAGAATGAGTTAATCCACTAGTCTTCTGCATCTAGAGACTTCTATTTAATAAAATAGGTTTAATTAATAACTTAAGTGAAAGACAGTTTGATCACATTTCTGTTAGTGGATAGTCTACACGTCAGAGATAATGCTGTCTGTACGAACAATAATCATTGGATTCAATCTCAATAGAACCTTGCAGCTACACTAGCTTGTTTGATATGGGTAAGAACTAAACTAAGGCAGAGCTGTATGGGGAAGTTCGCATAACACTTGTCTGGACTACAGATAAAATCTAGCCACTTTTAACAGGACCTAACCTTGAGTTTCCTTCTTATTGCACACCAATGAGCAGAAACAGGACCACCCTTATGAAGAAGGAAAATATGCAGTAAAGGGACTGGCTGGATTATGTGTTGGGTGAGAAGAAGGGAAAAGGGAGAGGGAATATTATGATCATGAAGGAGGGAGAAGGTATGAGGAATATCATGTAGGAGGAGCTTGCGTCAAATCTTGATTTCAGCTAAGGTGCCAGTACACCATGCCCATGGTTCTGGGGCGTTCTCTCACACACACTGTATCTATCAGCAACAAACTGATCTTTGACTAGTTAGGCAAAGAACCTGAGTGCTAATGAGACTCTGGATTACTCTTGCCTTCATTACCATAAAGTCACAGATATGACTATAGAATGCTAATCATACTTCACAAACTGTACACATAGCACTTTGCATCTGATGCCTGTCACATAAAGGGTTGGGCTAATTACTGACCCTATCATTGGAGTTGACTGTGATTATGTAGCTTTAAGATGGAATTTCCTCCTTTTAAGCAAACATTCCTGTCATGGTGACCTTTATCTGCTTTGTTTAATATTGTATATTGATGAACCAAGACCAGAAACCATCTCTCATTTTAAAAATGGTTTGCAAACATTTATAGGATCAAATTTTGGCTTGAGCTTATTATTTCAAGAATGGTTTGAATTAGCCAAGACCACTTGTTGCATATATCAGCTGTGAGTCAATGGGGGTGGGGTGGGGGAACTGTTTTAATTCACCTGTCGTAAAGTTTAATGAGTGAATAATCACAAATTTGTAAGTAACAAAATAAATCAGAACATTTGCCACATTTAGAAATAAATGTGTTACTACCATATAATATAAATGTTAGTAAAACAAGTAAGAACTAGACAATTTCAAACTGGAAAGAAGGTGCAAACTTTTAACAGCGAGGGTAATTAACCACTGGAACAGTTTACCAAGGGATGTCGGGTATTCGCTATCACCAGGGCCGGCTCTGGCTTTTTTGCCTGGGGCGGCAATAAAGCCTCCCGCCGCCCCCCCGGCCCCCGGCGGGGAGCGCGGCAGGGGAGGGCGCCGAGCCCGGCCGCGGGCCCGCTCTCCCCGACTGGCCGGAGTGCTGGGGGGAGGGCGGCGAGTCCGCCGCGGCTCCGCTGGCGGCCGGAGCGCTGGGAGGAGGGCGGAGAGCCCGGCTGGGGCCCCGCTCTCCCCGACTGGCTGGCGCGCCGGGGGGAGGGCGGCGAGCCCGCCGCGGCTCTGCTCTCCCCAGCGGCCAGAGCGCCGGGAGGAGGGCGGTGAGCCCGGCCAGGGCTCCGCTCTCCCCAGCGGCCAGAGCGCCGGGAGGAGGGTGGCGAGCCCGGCCGGGGCTCCGCTCTCCCCGGCGGCCAGAGCGCCGGGGGGAGGGCGGCGAGCCTGGCCGGGGCTCCGCTCTCCCCGGCGGCCAGAGTGCCGGGGGAGGGTGGCGAGCCCGCTGCGGCTCCGCTCTCCCCGGCGGCCGGAGCGCCGCAGGGAGGGCGGCGAGCCCAGTTGCGGCCCTGCTTTCGGGCCGGAGCGCCGCGCCGCCCCCCCCAGGTGCCGCCCCAAGCACATGCTTGGTGGGCTGGTGCCTGGAGCCGGCCCTGTCTATCACATGAAGTCTTTAAATCAAGATTGGATGTCCTGCTAAAAGATGTACTTGACCACAAGCAATTGGGCTTGATGTGGGAGTTACTGAGTGAAATTAAATGGTCTTTGTTATGCAGGACACCAAACTAGATGATCATAATGGTCCCTTGTGACCTTTCTATCTATGGATAAAGTCCTAGCTCCACTGATGTTAATGGAAACTTTGCCAATGACTTCAGTGGATCTAGGATTTCACATTAGATCATGCTCCCTCTCAGTAAACTCAGTGTTTTGGCTGATTTTTCTTTTTTGGGCTTAATCTAATGAATCTATTAATAAGACCCAAGAATTGAGTCTATTTAACTTGTTCATGTAAGTAGTTCCATTAAAGTCAATAACAGTATGGATTCTGATCTCACTTATAGCAGTGTAATTCCAGAGTAACTCCCTTACTTCAATGTAGCTACTCTGGATTTAAATTGATATAACTGAGATCACAATCTGGTCCAATTGAGCTACTTGTAGGAGTAAGGCAAAAAGTATTTGGGCCTAAAATTTGTGAGAAAAATTGATGATATGATAAGCCACATTTTATAAATAACTAGAAGCTAATAGGGCCTCCAGCCACTCTGCCTTTCTTTGTTTTTGGAGACCTAGAGAAAGAACATGTTTAGTATTGAATAGGGGGTTGTGATGTTTATTCCTTGTTCCTGCTACTCTTTCCTAGTTGGTATGTTGGCATTTTCTTTTTGGGTGGAAAGGGAACCCTCCTTATCAGGTTCCAGATGTCCTGGCTCAGTCTCTCTCTCTCTATTCATACCTCAGTTTTCTTTCCCTCAAGGACATCAACTCTGAGTGTGGCTCCTATAAACACATTTAATATGCTCTGAGTTGCTAGTAAAATTTCAAAGTATGCAGCAGAAGAAAAACAGAACTATTAAACCCTGACTCTCCCACGTACACTCCCTGTACAGGGCACAGGAATCTCACTGAAAGAACTGTTATTAAAAGAATGATTGCATGTGTTGTGCAAAGTTAAAAATACATATATCATAGAAGGTGTATGTACAACACCTGTTATGGTCTCATCTGACCATTTATTAGCTTCAGACCTTAGCTGGTAAGTATTGGAGATGGGTAATTGTATCCATAAGTGCATATTGCAAAACTTTCACAAATCATGTAAGTTCTACAGTGTATTTGAGAATCTTGGCCTCTCCTAGGTGAACTTTTTTTTTTCAAGTAGTTTGTTGTGATGAATAGCAAGGACCTTTATACTCCCCTTCTCCCAGAGGTTCCTACTGATACATTTCCTGTTCTCTGAGACCATTGGGCCAAACACAGAGATGATGTGTCAGTGCCCTGAGTTATGTGCTGTTAGGCAGGTGTAGCAAGGCATAAAGGAGTACTGTATAAGTTAGTGTAGTTTGCATGCTGAGGGGCTGCAAGAAGATATATATTAAGCCAACTTAGTCTCCCTTAAACTCACCTCTGAATATGTCTTATTGAGTCTCAGTGAAATGCCAAAAAACTAATATTGACAGACATGGCAAATGATTAAATTTAATAGTGCCCAATATACTCCTATATCCACCCCACTTGGCATATGTAATACATTAAAGCTCAGTGCCATTTATCAGAGGGTGTCACTCAGGATGTGCTCTGATACTAGTGATGGGAGCTATACAATATCTAGGTGCATTCATCATGCTCAATGAGTTCTCTCTGTGGGTTTCCCAAACTACCTGACAGCAGCTGGGCTATGGGCTTGCCTGATTAGAGAGGTACTTTAAATCTAAAGGAGAATGGATACATATTCAAAAGTGCCTAGGTGCCTGACTATCATTTAAAATTATGTCTCATCTGCCATTGGTTTCAATTGGAGTTAGGCACTGAAATATCTTTAAAAATCAGTTGAAGGCCCATTAAAATTCCCACTGAAGCACCTTAGGGATTTTTGGCTCCTAAATCACTTCCCTGCTTTTGAAAATTTTACTCAATTTCTGTTTCTTTAAATAAAGTAGGTTTCCAGTCCTTTTCTTGTGCAAATGGCCTTGCACATGTAAATTTATGCAAATGGATCTCTGGAATTGAAAGAAACAAGCTATCACCAAACCTTTTGGCTTTCCTTTTGTGTAGTGGTGGTGCCATGGTAGACAGAAACTGTCTATACATGGAAGGAGGAGGATAACAAAAATGGTTTTTCTAGACCTGCCCAAAACAGTTGAGCTGTGACAGACAGGTCTCTTCTGTGGACTGAATGGGGACTTGCTTTCATTCATTGTCTGATCCAAGATGTTTAAAAAGGAGCATGTGTTTGGTAATAACAGCAGAGCTAGTTAGTCTAAAAACTCCTGCTGTATCTGGTTTCAGGAATATATTTTTATAGGGGGCTAATTTACCCTCAATCTTTCTCCTATTGCCAGATATATAATGTACATTTACATGACATCTTTCAGTCCAAAAGGATATAAAAGCTGAACAAACTATGCATACTTGCCATCACTGAAATGCAGCCATCTCCCATGGAGCAAAAGATGGTATGCCAAGGATACTGCTATTATGAAAAGGGATACGAGATCTTTAACAGCCACACATCACTGACAGGACTCGAATGTTTAAGATCTGTGTCCGGAATCCCCAATAGATTATACTTGCATCAAGGCTGTCCCAATTCTACACCAGGCAAATTGTACCTTTTGGAGTGCTGCCAGCTCTCTTGTCACATCTTACTCTTTCCAGAATTTCTAGTTCATTGCATTGAGAGAGAGAGCAGGGCATAACCAGAAAACTAATTGCAACTCAAATTACACTGGACATGGAAGTGCATTTGTGAGAGAGAAGAAATATTTCCTCCATGATGAGATCTCAAAGGGTAGGTGTGGGAAAGGTTTACCATTCTATTTTGTAAATAGCCATTATAGGAGCTCCTTTCCAACTGTACTTCACAACTGACTCTGTGGAACTTGTCCAGTAGAACACTTTTATTCGGTATAAACGGTTTCAAATATCTTTGATACTAAATGAATCAAACAGCACTGAATATTACTTGTGAGCAACTAGAGGCATGTTTGCTCTGTGTGTGTGTGTGTGTGTGTTCTCTCTGGCTGACCTTGCTGATAGGGGCCTGTTCGTCAGCTGGGGAGCCATTCAGAGGGGCAAGAGACAAAAAATTATAGACCAGTGAGCCTAACCTTTAGAGTAGGCAAGGTTCTAGACATTAATAATGGATGAGATCACAAAACATCTGGAGAAATATGAGCTTACAAAAACTAGCCATCTTGGATTTATAAAGGGTAATTCTAGTATGACAAAGCTGACAGTTTTTTTTTTCTTTTTTTTTAAAGGAGATAATGCAGAGAGGAATGAGGCAGTGAATAAAATCTAATGCTCTCCAAAAGGCATTTGACCTAGTATTGTAAAGGAAACTTATGCATAAGGTTAACAAGCACAACAGTAGAAACAACTTCACAGTCCTGTTCAAAGAGAGCTAGACAGGTACTTGAACTAGTGGTTTATTTAATGTGCACAGTCATTAGTTAGCTGCTGTAGCTGCTTTGGACCTAGTGGGCTCCTAAGCCTTCTTTGAATCAATAATATTCCTCTGTCCTACAGTAATTTCCTAGGATGGCAATATAGAAGAAAATAAATATTGAGAGAGCATGAGAACAACAAGCCCTTGATTACTCAGTTGAATGGAGGAAAAATTGTCCTGATAGGGAACTTTCTGTGGTGGTGGTTTCATTTTTTTTTTAGTTAGGCCAGTTTCCCCATGTATGGCATTATCTTAAGATTGAGTAACTCTCTGGGCCCCAAACTACAAACAAACAAAACCTTTTGTACATGGCCCCATCACAGAGGAAAATAAAATTCAGAGACACAAAAGCACCAGTCTTCAGAGGAGATCATTTCTCCTCCCTGACAATGAAATGCAAGACCCTATTGGTTGCCAGTGCCATCCTGGCAATATCAAACCTGTCCTCTTCTCTCTCTATCCTGGCTTCCCATCAAATTTCAAAGTCTCAGTTCTTATCTTTAAAGCTCTCCATGGCCTGGGCCCAGGATATCTAAAAGATTGTCTGACGCTCTGGGATGAAGACTGTGGTTGACAACTTTGCTCCTCTGGCACAATGGCACTCTCTATAGTAAGAGTAAAACTTGTCTGTGAAGGAAATGGAACTTTCTCCAGGGGCTGGTCTGAGACTGTGGAATGAACTAAGGACTATCACAAATCTCGCCACTTTCTGCTCCAAGTGCCAGGCATGTTTTTTTGACCTGGAGTTCTCTAACATCGACACATAGAAAGTGAACCTGTGCCACCCTCTTCCCCACAGTAGTTCCTCAGCTCCTATTCCGCAGGACTGTACCCAGCTCTCTGCTCCAGACATCATGACCTGGCATGTGGGGTCACAGTGCCACTCAGGTATAGCCCAGCTGCCCCCTGTCATGACAGAACTGCCGGGCCAAATTTAAGTTAATGGGTCACCGCACCACTTGGTTTGGGGGACCCTCTCAAAAGGGGATCTGGGGCAAACTGCCTCCATCTCCCCCAGGCAGTCTTGAATTTAGAACTAGATTTACTAGGCCCAGAAGGACCTGAATAGGGTCCGCCAGCTGTGTAGTTTCCTGATCCTTGAGAGTGGATTGGCCCCCAGATGGAGCAGCCTCATGCCATAGGAATTCTCAGCGATTCAGTAAAGCTCTTAAGTGTGTTTTCATTCCCTTCTAAATAGCTTTTCTGAACCAGGGCCTTAGGAAAGTTTAATGGGCCTTTAGACTGAGGTTCTGGCCCACTGTATTCACTTGAAATTACTGGAAGAGATTGGACTCTCTTCTTACTGGAGATATGTAGATATGCACCTTCATTATCTAAAATCTGAAGGATACTTCTCAATGGGATTGTGCCTGAAAACAGTTGGAGATTTTTTCCTAATTATGCAGTAGTGTGTGTCCAATGAAAACAGAACCACTTCTAGAAGAGAAAGTAAATTTAAAAAAATCATTTTAGTTAAAAAACAGCCGATTGCAGTGGGCCTTGCAGAGCCTTCTGCACCAAAAGGAAGTCCATGGTGATGCTGTGCAGAGGGATAGGGGAGCTCCTGGGTACTGTTGAAAAGCTGCTTTCTCCCTCCTCACAAAAGCCTGCATATATCAATGATGGACAAACAATCTTTGTATATCCCTTACCTACCTCAGAAGGGTGTTTTGAGCCTGAATTTATTTGCTCATGTTATTAAGAGTCAATGTTTGCAAAGCGTTTTGATATTCTTGGGTGAACAGTGCAATAGAAGGTCAAAATACTGATAATTTTTGTTTAATATGGAATTTTTAGAATTAACTATGTACACAGGCAACGTAATATCACCATGTGTCACCCCTATTCTTCAGGCAACGATGCAACTTCAGGAAGATTTATTCTGGTGTTCTTGTACTTTTTCTGGCACGAACAATTACAGTAGATACAAGACGATATTACATAACACATGTACATAATTTCAACATATGAGAGTACTTAAGGGCCCGATCCTGCAAACACTTACTACAAAGCATAGTGTGACTTCTGTGAATACTAATCCCAATTGATAGGAAGTGTTTGCAGGATCAGGCCCTCGGTACTGTTGGACACAACCGAAAAGGGTTGGATTGTGCTCCATTGAAGTCAATGGCAAAACTCTCATTGAGGCTGTTGGGACAGGATCAGGCCATAACTAAGCACTGACTTTAATTTTAAGACTAATTGGCAGCAGTTAGAAAATGGGACCAAATATAAACACCACGTCCCTGAACAGTGGAGGAGTTTGGATCTGGATCCAAAGCTTCATGGCTTAAGCCCATCTCTGATTAACTTGTTGCTTATCTTGTTTGCTTTGGCTGAATCCATTTTTCACTAAATATGGCAGTGGGTGTAATTCCTTGTCATTATTAAACTTTTTCCTCAGAGAGGCAAAAGCTTGAGCATTCTAAATTGTCCTCTTATTTATACGACAGGAAACCAACATAGTTATGCAAACCCATAGCCAAAATAATCATCTGCTGATGTATAGAGATCTAAACTACCTCATGGACAAACAACTCCAATCTGGAATTCTTCCCAAAAGTGGGATTCTTAATGCTCCAGCAACTGAGGATAGACAAAAATCATGTCAGAAGATATACACGTGAACTGCTGGTAAACCCTTTGGTCATGTGATATCATGTAAAATATGTAAGACATTAACATAAATGCTCTTTTAAAATATTATGCCTTTGTCACAGATATAGAGTAGATATTATCAATTCTCATTTTAATTTACATTTAAAATGTTCTATAGTTTGATAAATAAAATACAGCCAAAATGTTTTCTTAACCTTGTTCTCCCTTGCATTTTAAAACATTTTTCTGAGTATTTTAGAATGATCATACTCAAGAAAGATGCCATGTATGTTGTATACACCAAAATCCATTGTGCATAAATTCTGCACAGACTGACCTATTAATAGCCTAGGATGGGAATCAAGATCCAAATACTTAACTGAAATCATGTCAATTGATAATTTGATGTGAAACAACATAGCTCATTGAAGGAGGATCTGGCCCCTGAATTCATATGTTAGGGTGTGTGATATAGATACTCTTTTGTGGTTCACTGCTCTGTGCCAGCAACTCTTGTCGGGCCTGATATTCTCCTAACACACAGTTGTCATGATATATACTCAAAAGGTGGCATGTAATACATCACTGGAAAACTAATAGCTCACCGATCATTAATATTATTGCATGATGTATGTACAGGGCAAGTACATAGAGCTATGGATATGTGCTAGAATTACGTTGTTAAAATGTATTTGGCAAGCAATGCATAAGCCCAGTCTGCCTTAGACAGGTTTTCCCCCAGAAAGGATGGAAGGGAGCGATCTTCCTTTCTCCAATGATCTTAAGCAAAGTGTGAACAAAAACAATGGAAGCTCCATTTACATATGAATGAGCAGGGGGATGGGAAGTCCACAAGAAGGGAAGAACAGCATGAGGTCATCCTGAGACTGGGGACAAAACAGTGAGTTTGGGAAGATATAAGGGTAGAGAAGAAGCCATCTTACCATCTATCACTGGACAGACACAAGGGGCCAGAGATTTTGCAAGCTGAGAAAGATGGGCCCTTTAGGCAAAGTGGTTGAAGTCTTTGAGAAGTGAATATAAGTGAAAAATCTGCTTAGGCAAAGATCTTTTACCTAGGAAGACAAGGGAAACCAGCATTTAATTTCAGAAAGGGGAACTATGCAAAAATGAGGAGGTTAGTTAAACAGAAATTAAAGACACCATAATAGAGGCCCAACTTAAAAGTATACCCCAAATTAAAAAACACAGTAAAAAAACTGAAAAAGAGCGACCGTGGCTTAACAACCATGTAAAAGAAGCAGTGAGAGATAAAAAAAATCTTTTAAAAAGTGGAAGTCAAATCCTAGTGAGGTGTAAATAGAAAGGAACATAAACACTGCTAAATTAAGTGTAAAAATGTAATAAGAAAAGCCAAAGAGGAGTTGGAAGAACAGCTAGCCAAAAACTCAAAAGGTAATAACAAAATGTTTAAGTATATCAGAAGCAGGAAGCTTGCTAAACAACCAGTGACGCCCCTGGACAATCGAGATACAAAAGGAGCACTTAAAGACGATAAAGTCATTGCAGAGAAACTAAATGAATTCTTTGCTTCAGTCTTCACGGCTGAGGATGTTAGGGAGATTTCCAAACCTGAGCCGTCCTTTGTAGGTGACAAATCTGAGGAATTGTCACAGATTGAAGTGCCACTGGAGGAGGTTTTGGAATTAATTGATAAACTTAACAGTAACAAATCACCGGGACGAGATGGCATTCACCCAAGAGTTCTGAAAGAACTCAAATGTCAAGTTGCGGAACTATTAACTATGGTTTGTAACCTGTCCTTTAAATCAGCTTCTGTACCCAATGACTGGAAGATAGCAAATGTAACACCAATATTTAAAAGGGGCTCTAGAGGTGATCCTGGCAATTACAGACCGGTAAGTCTAACGTCAGTACCAGGTAAATTAGTTGAAACAATAGTAAAGAATAAAATTGTCAGACACATAGAAGAACATAAATTGTTGGGCAAAAGTCAACATGGTTTCTGTACAGGGAAATCATGTCTTACTAATCTATTAGAGTTCTTTGAAGGGGTCAACAAACATGTTGACAAGGGGGATCCAGTGGACATAGTGTACTTAGATTTCCAGAAAGCCTTTGACAAGGTCCCTCACCAAAGGCTCTTATGTAAATTAAGTTGTCATGGGATAAGAGGGAAGATCCTTTCATGGACTGAGAACTGGTTAAAAGACAGGGAACAAAGGGTAGGAATAAATGGTAAATTTTCAGAATGGAGAGGGGTAACCAGTGGTGTTCCCCAAGGGTCAGTCCTAGGACCAATTCTATTCAACTTATTCATAAATGATCTGGAGAAAGGGGTAAACAGTGAGGTGGCAAAGTTTGCAGATGATACTAAACTGCTCAAGATAGTTAAGACCAAAGCAGACTGTGAAGAACTTCAAAAAGATCTCACAAAACTAAGTGATTGGGCAACAAAATGGCAAATGAAATTTAATGTGGATAAATGTAAAGTAATGTACATTGGAAAAAATAACCCCAACTATACATATCATATGATGGGGGGCTAATTTAGCTACAACTAATCAGGAAAGAGATCTTGGAGTCACCATGGATAGTTCTCTGAAGACGTCTACGCAGTGTGCAGCGGCAGTTAAAAAAGCAAACAGGATGTTAGGAATCATTAAAAAAGGGATGGAGAATATCTTATTGCCCTTATATAAATCTATGGTATGCCCACATCTTGAATACTGCGTACAGATGTGGTCTCCTCATCTCAAAAAAGATATACTGGCATTAGAAAAGGGTCAGAGAAGGGCAACTAAAATGATTAGGGATTTGGAATGGGTCCCATATGAGGAGAGATTAAAGAGGCTAGGACTTTTCAACTTGGAAAAGAGGAGACTAAGGGGCGGGGGGAATATGATAGAGGTATATAAAATCATGAGTGGTGTGGAGAAAGTGAATAAGGACAAGTTATTTACTTGTTCCCATAATATAAGAACTAGGGGCCACCAAATGAAATTAATGGACTGCAGATTTAAAACAAATAAAAGGAAGTTCTTCTTCACACAGTGCACAGTCAACCTGTGGAACTCCTTGCCTGAAGAGGTTGTGAAGGCTAGACCTATAACAGGGTTTAAAAGAGAACTAGATAAATTCATGGAGGTTAAGTCCATTAATGGCTATTAGCCGCAATGGGCAAGGAATGGTGTCCCTAGCCTTTGTTTGTCAGAGGGTGGAGATGGATGGCAGGAGAGAGATCACTTGATCATTACCTGTTAGGTTCACTCCCTCTGGGGACACCTGGCATTGGTCACTGTCGGTAGACAGGATACTAGGCTGGATGGACCTTTGGTCTGACCCAGTATGGCCGTTCTTATGTCCTGACTACGAGAAAGTTGGCCATGGCTGGAAAAAAAAGATTGGTAAGAAATCCATCTTAAACCAAGACTGTAGCTTGTTGAGTTAAGTCTTAGCCACTAGAAAGTGTATTTTACTTTTATTTGGTTGTAGCCATTTGGTCTTTATCCCTTGTACTTGAACTCACCTAAAACCGATTTATTTTGGTTAAATATGTATTACTTTTAATCTAAAACAACTCAGTGCTGAGTCTGAATTGAAGTGATTAACTCCAGTTAAAGCAACTCGCTGTTGTCTCTTTAAAGGAGCAATGGACTTTATTGCACCTTTGAATGTTCCAGGAGAGGACTGGACATTTCAGGGCAGACAGTTTTGGGGAAATTCAGGACTGGGAGTTTGTTGGGGTTACTTGGCTAGTTGTAACCAAGGCTGGTGGAGATCAGAGTGTGCCTATGGTATAACAAGCAGGCTGCTGGTATCAGAGTTGCTGAAACAGGGCTGCTCAACACATAAAACACTCAGCATATGCTTGAATGCTATCTGGGAGCATTGACACAGGAAACTACAGCAGCAGAGCATTTTAAGGTACCCAGTGTTACCGGATAAGCAGTGACGCAAGCGCTCAGTAGTCTGAATTGCATCCCAAAATATAACAGGGTGACATTGTGCCTACTTACAAATTCAACTCAGTATGGGCATCTGGGATCAGATACTCAGCTGTATACTGTGGAGCTATTACAAGTTATACCAGCTGAGGATCTTCCCCCTAAGTTTAAAAATATACCCTGCATAATGAACACCACCATTGGCACCTAAATTGCAAACACATCCTACTTATGGCAAACAGTCCCAAGTTAGGAAGAGGTGTTGTGACGGTACACAAAGACACACTTCTTAGCACCAGAATATGGATTGGTCTTTTCAGAGTAGTCTTTCTTGTGCTCTACAGCCTAATCATTCTAGTCAGATAAAAGAGAAGGGCTGGGTGGTAGAACACTATTAAGGGAAGCAATACATTCTCCATCTCTTGATGTCTTCAAATCAAGACTGAATGCCTTTCTGGACGATATGTTTTAGTCAAACACAAGTTACTGAGCTCAGTGCAGGGGTAAGTGGGTGAAAGCCTGTTGTTAGTTGAACCGTCTTTTAAAATTTTGTTACCGGTACCTACACCAACTGTATGGCAACTTCTTTGTATAGTTTGTATGTTATATGTGAAATAAAATAGCTATTTTTTCACAGCAGGGGAAGTGGGAATGCTTGTATTACTGCACTGCTGAGGTAACCTTTGACTTTGCATGTCTTATGAAAAGATACTAGGGAGATGGGACTAACATCTGTCTTATGTCACCTTTCTTGGAATCAATAGTTTCCAGCTAGTTTGAATTCATCCACCTTGTCAGCAAAACTTTCACACATGGAGGAATTCAAAGTTGCACTTTTGATATCTCTGGTTCATATGGGAGGATTGTCGACTGTTCACTTTTGGAGATCATCACCCTTATTAAGAACAGGCCTAGAAACATTTATAAAAGTAGCACAGCATAATGGTGTGATTTGTAACCATGGATAAGTCATCAAATATATGCTTGCCAGATAACAAGTATTACACAGTACATTGTATATGCTTGGCAAAGAAGCCAGCTGGCGTTGTATCTGCTAAGCAATCTGGAAAATGTAGGATAGCTTGTGGGTAACAACACTGACATTCGAAAGGTTTGCAAACCTCCTACTCAGTTTTAACCATTTATTATTTATAGTTGATAATAGCTTTCTGGAAAATACTTTGCTTATGAGCTGGTCCACTAATTATGATACATCAGCTCTGCATGAGACAGTACAATGTGGCATGCTGTGTCATGCAATCTGTCACTGAGCTGTATGAATAGTCTGCTTTTTGTCCTTCGTTCAACAAATAGGATCGGGTCTCCAGTGTATAGGTGCTGCTGAGCGAGATTGGCCTTCTTAGAGACAGATGCCATTAAAGAATGATATACAGCATGCGCTATGGCTTGTTGGGATTACAACTGCGGTAACATGCAAAAGCTATGTATAGTGATCTCATTAGTCTCTAGATTGCCTCTTCCACAGTCTGTTGGAAATCTTTACAAGGGCAAGCTCAAAAGGAAAAGTAACATGGCATGTTTTGATATTACTCCAGTTTTGAAAAACAAGCAGATCTGCTGTCTGGGGAAGCTACCAATTTAAAAGAATAGGGAATGTCTCAAAGTGCAGGTGTACTAAATAGCTTATCCTCACAATGTACACTTGGTATAATCTTCTCAAGGTCCTGCGCGTCCAGATAGGGACTGAAGACATCTGGAATCCTCTGGATTTTTTCAATCTGAGATGTTTATCTCCTTGCTTCATAATCAGCCCCCAACAGATGTTCATCTTCTGTCAGGAATCCAAATGGGACATCTGCAGAGTTCTTAGGACTTTCAGTTCAGGATGTAGCTGTGAAGGAAAACATATGACATTCGGTTGTATTCATTTCAGCTTTATATCCCCTCTTTTGGTTGAGGTTTGCAAATATTATTAGCACAGTGACATTCTGAGTGAACCAGGGGAATTTTCTAATGAGGATCAGTTTTGGGGAAACCTTCTTTTAATCACTGCATCCAAGTGACCACTACATTGAGCTCCCTAAGAAAGCAAATTTCTCTGGTCCAGACACCTGCATGGAAGCAACATCCTCATTTTCACCAGGACAGAATGAGTTGTGTTTGACAGTTTTTGAATCCTTAGTAGAGTTTGAAGCCTGGAGTTTTAATTGTCTGGGCCTAGTATGCATTACAAAGTTAGGGCAACGCAATGTGAGTGTAGACACTGCATTACTTATGTCAACCCTAATTCTCCTCCAGCAGCTGTCCCACAATGCCCCATACTGATCACTCTGGTCATCATTGTGAACTCCACTGCCCAGGTCACTGAGACTGGAAGCCCCTCTCCCCTTTAAAGCCCTCTGACTTTCTGAAATTCCTTCTTCCTTTGCCAAGCTTGGTAAGCGCACCTAGCAGCTCTCCATTATTGAGTGCAACTGCCCAGCAGACCATGCCAGATGTGCTCCTGCTAGGAGTAGACAAGAGATACTGGATCTCCTGAGACTGTGGGGAGAAGAGGCTGTGCAGGCACAGCTCCACAACAGCTTTAGAAACATTGACATCTATGAGCAGATTGCTCAGGAGATGCAGGAAAAGGGCCCCGACAGGGACCAGCATGAACAGGGAGGAGGAGGAGTATGGGGGACTGGCAATCGCGGGATCCAGCAGTGCAATGAGCCAGGACCTATTTTTGACTCTACCGCAGTCCAGCCAGTTGAGCATGGATGAGCCTGATGCAGGGAAAGAACCTCGGGTGAGGGTGTGGATAGATTTTCCGTTACAGGGATGGCACCCCCAAAGTAGCAGGACATATCTTTTGACTTTTCATTAATTTACTCACACTAGAAAAGGTAATGTTACAACCAGAAGAGAGAGTGTTTCTATCTGCTTTTCATTCCCCTCTCGAGCTAGGCAGGGAGGTAGGGGGCCTGTGGAGCACTTTGTTTATGTACACAGGGATGTCTTATTTCTTCTTCCGCAGTAGGTCACTTTCCCATGCCACTCAGCGATAACTTTTGCAGGCACCATTGCAGTACACAAGCTAGCAGCATATGGGCCCAGCTGTGCTTTCTGCCTCTGTTACCCTCAGGAGTGAGACCAGCTGAAATCACCATCGCCTGTGGAAAACGGTGCCAGTATTCAGTCCCATTGCTCTATACTACTAGAATCATGCAACCAAGAAATTCCCTCCTCATTTCCCCTGTGGGTCAGACTCCCCTTGGCTAGTGCTGTGAAGGCCATGCTCAAGCAATCCCAAGCAGAAGTGAGGATGTAGTGCTTAAAACTTTAGGGGAGCAAGGGAAGTGAGTTCAGCATCTTGCTTTGCTTTCTGTAGTGAATGCGCTGACAGTGGTACCACTGTGTATTTTATCTTCAGATGCTGCCTTTGTAGACTTCAGGGTCTCCTCTTCCACATCTGTGGAATGCCTGAACCAGATAAGGAGGAGAAAGAAGAGGGCTTGGAATGGCATGTTCAATGAGATCCTGCAAGCCAGTGCTGCATCAAACTGTGAGCACAGGGCCTGGAGGGTGAACATTGCAGACAGCCTGGAGAAGGAAAGAGTGGAGAAGAGAAAAGTCCCAGCAGGCACAGGAGAGGAAGATGCACCAGGACATAATGGGGCTTCTCAGGCAGCGTAAACAGATGCTGCAGATTTTGGTGGACCTACAAGTTCAACAATCCCAGCCTCCCTGCCCTCTGCAGCCACTGAGAACTCAATATGGGGACCTCCCTATACTTCCCCCCGCAACATTCCACAGGGCATCAGGAGTCCTTGCACTATCCCTGCTACTCCACCCCAGGGAACATTAAAGACAATCACAGATTCACATACACTGACCCGTGAAAGTCACAGTTGGTGTATGTGTATCAGAAATGGACACAAATGTTCTTTCGCATAAGTTCTACTGTTTTAATCAATTAAGTTGTTAATGTATTTGTTTTTAAATTGCAAGGATTTTTTTTGTACACTGATTTTGTTACAGAACAAAATTCTATTAGGTGGAACATAATTCATCTTTATTAGTTCACAACATATGCTGCTGAGTACTCAGCAGTTCTGAAAGCAACCAATTACTGCACAATGTCATATAACTCATAGGATCGTTCACTAACAAAATTAGCAGATGCATTGACAATGTTATATTCCTACATGTACCGCAACCACCACGATTCCTACCAGGCCACTAAAAAGCAAGGCCAGGTAGAGCAACAACACATACAATACTCTGGCTCACTGTTAAAATAGTCTTTCAAAGCCACCCGTAGCCATACAGCTCTACAATGAGCTCTTCTACTAGCCCTTGTGTCTGGCTAGTCAAATTCAGCAGACAGCCTCTGCACCTCCACCCCAGTGGAAACTTTTCCCCACTTGTTTCACAGATATTATGCATGACACAGCAGGCAGCTATAACCGTTGGGATATTTTTCTCACTGAGGTCTAATCTTGAGTAAACAAAGCAAGCAACCCTTCCGATCACCAAAAACACATTCAACTGTCATTCTGCACCTATGAGCTGGTAGTTGAATCATTCCTTGGTGCTGTTGAGGTGGCTGATGTACAGCTTCATGAGCCAAGGGAGCAAGGGATATCCTGGGGGACCCAGCCAACTAGTGGCATTTCAACATTCCCAATGGTAATCGGCAGTCTGGAAATAAAGTCCCTCCTTGTAGCTCTCGGAACAGTCCTGTGTTCTTAAAGATGTGAGTGTCATGCCCTTCCTTGCCTAGCCCACGTTGATGGCAGTGAAGTGTCCCCGGTAATCCACCAGTGTTTGCATAACCATAGAAGAGTAGCCCTTTCTGTTCATGTATGCAGTGGCAAGGGGGTCTGGTGCCAAAATAGGGATATGCATGCTGTCTGTCACTCCACTGCTGTTCGGGAACCCCATTGCTGCAAATCGATCCACTGAGTCCTGCACATTGCTCAGAGTCACAATCCTGCATAGGAGGAGGCGATTAATGTCCCTGCATACTTGCATGACAGTGGCCTCCATGGTGGATTTCCTGACTCCAGATTGATTCCCCTTCCCACTGGTAGCAATCTGGTGTTGCAAGTTTCCACAGTACGATAGCCACTTGCTTCCCCACTGTCAATGCAGCTCTCATTTGGGTGTCCCTGTGCCGGAGACCTAGGGTGAGCTGAGCGCACAGATCCAGGAACATGGCCTTGCACATCTGAAAGTTCTGCAGCCACTGCTAGTCATCCCAAACCAGCATTATGACGTGATCCCACCAGTCAGGGCTTGTTTCTCAGGCCCAGAAGTAGCACTCCATCATCTGGAGCTGCTCTGTGAATGCCACTAACATCCTTGCATTAATTCTCATTATTCCCCACAGCAATCTGTCCTCCAAGGAATCATTATGCTTCCCACTCATTAGGCGTTTCTTGTGGCTCTGCAAATACTCCAGGATCATGTGCCCTGTGCTTGCAATTCTCATAACAATAGTGCAGACTCCATGCTTCTGTGAAGATGGCAGACAGCGAGAAGGGCTGTGTTGTTTGTGGGGAAAAAAGGCATGAAGAGTATGGGATACAGATAACATTATGGATGGGGAGAGTTGCAAACTGGCAAGCTGACCCCATGCTCCCAGTCACCCCTGTGTGCCTTGTTTTGGCCCCATCATACATTGCCAAAACTTCCCAAAAGGCAGTGCACCTGATGGTGGTGAGTTGCACAATGGGATACTTATTATTGGTGCACCACACCCTGCATCGATACAAGCACTCTCGGTGCGTATGCACATTGCTAACACAAGAAGCCAAGTATGCGTGCACACAAGCAATATACTAACTGCGGCGGCTATATGATGACAGAACTTGAGTTAACATAAGTCTGTAGTGTAGACATGGCCTAACACTACAGTAAGCTGTTACTGCTTACATGGAGCTGGGTAGCACTCAAATTATGCAGAGCAAAATTGTCCCCGCTTTTGAAAAACAAAAGCAGCAATAAACTCACTTCTAATCTGATTGCTGCAGAATAAGTTACGAGCAAACATTTGGGCACAAATGAAAACTGATGTAGGAAAGTAAGAATAGATACACATCATCCACTGATAACTACGGACAATAATCAGTAGAACCAAACACCACTATGTAGGAAATCTATCCTGTTTATCTCCACTATCCTGTTGTGTCTTTTCCTGAGGTGAGATGGTGACTTTCCCACCTGCTCTATGACTCTGTCTGCAAACCCTGTGAAGGGCTGAAAACTCACCCCCTTCCTTGGGGTTTGAATTTATTAATAATCAAATACGACAACATATGGTTCTCCTTCAGTTTGGCTGCTCCCCGGGTTTCTAGTTCAACCCTCCATGCAAGGTCTTCTCTTCTTCTGACATAAGATCTGTCTGTCAGGGCAGCACAGCTGGGAAGCCTGCTTCTCCTTTTTCACTTTCTCCAGCACGAGAGCCTTCTCTCCAGGCCTCTTATTGCTGGTGAATGTACATTTAGCCCATCACCAGGGCAGATCATTAATACCTTCAACCCTTGTTTCAGGGTAGAATGTCTACACTCCAATGCACTGTCCCTATTCCTTAACTCAGGGGTTCTCCAACTGGGGGTCATGAGGTTATTACGTAGGAGGTTGCGAGCTGTCAGCCTCCATCTACAAACCCCACTTTGCCTCCAGCATTTATAATAGTGTTAAATATAAAAAAAATGTGTTTTTAATTTAGAAGCGGGGTCACACTCAGAGGCTTGCTGTGTGAAAGGGGTCACCAATACAAAAGTTTGAGAACCACTGCTAAATGAAAACTTCTCAGTAGACTGAACTTAGGCACTCAGTACAGGAAAAGGGCATGGATATGCCCCCAGAAGTGTTAGTGCCACCCACATGAGTGCAGCACCAACGTGGATATAGTAATTAGAGTTCATTTGCAGTGTGGCCGCTCTCACTCAAGCTAGGCTAACTCAGAGAAGTAACTAGAATGTAGATAACTCAGGATAACTCTGCAGTGAAGACATAGCCTTACACAGTGCAGCGTGCCAGTTTCCCTGGCTTACCTCCTCTGGCCTGCGAATAACCACAGCCTTGCCCTTCCCATTCCTGAAGGCTAGAATAACTGCCTATTCTAGCCTCCAGCAATTGTTAGTAATTTATATTACCTCGATATTTCTTTATTAGGACAGAGAATACCATAAATTCCATTGTAATAAGGAAATAGGCAAAAATTGTAAAAATTGCCATGGTGACTACATGCTAGTTTTTAATCAGTCTGAAAAACATTTTGGCTGGGGAAGAACTAGATAGATATCTGATCCTGCTCCCATTGAAAGTCAATGGAAAGACTCCTACTGAAGGAGAATGAAAGTGGAATGGGGCACTGAAAGACTTAAAGGTGAGCAAGACCTACCATTAATTGCTATAATTTTCAGTATATTCAGTGTAAATATTTAAAAACAAACAAAAAATGTATGCAATGTAGACTGATTTTTGTTTCCTCTTTAAAAATTATTTGCATGGGTTTGGTATTCATGAGAAGTGCCATTTATGGTAAGAGATTGTGGTACCTTCCCCCCAGCTCCCATGATTATAAATAAGCTATATACTGAGATTTAAACAACTACAATATTTCTATAACCAAATGAATATGATACACACTGTAATGGCTTCATCTTTCAGGTCTCTTAAATCACCACTGCATCTTTTTATGAGGCCTAGGGGAAAGTCAAAGGTTGTGTTCTTTGCTTTCTTTTGTAAATATGTTACAGTCCATTTCATCCAGAGTCTGGCTCTTTTCACAGCTGGTTGTAGAGTCAGATCTATAGCCTTTATTATGGTTTAAATCACTTAACATCATACTTTGTTTTGTTTTCTGAAACGTGAAGAACTCTGGCCTGTAATATATATAAAAGTACTGTTTGTTGACTGGACACGTAAATCACTGTTGTTTTTCCTTTTTGTAACTCACATATGTAAAGGGAAGATGTTTAAAAGTTTTTAATAATGGTTAAATGAAATAATTCCATGATTATTTATTTTGTATCAACATATATTTCTTAGTTGCATAGGCTCTCTTTTTACCTGATGGATACTGGATGCAGTATTATGAGAAGTCAAGTAAGACAAGCTATGCTGGTTTCAGAGGAATAAATGTCAGAGACTACTTTTGCTGTCCTATGGTATTCATACTATTATTAGATTATTCATGCTATGTCGTGTCCCTCAGTGGACTCTAGGAGACCTGGACAATCACTTTGTAATTAGACCACCTTGTAGAGACCCACAAAATGACAGCCAAGAGTGACCTTGACAACATCTTCTGTATTGGTGCTAATTTTATTATTTAAGCTGGTTGGGAATTTTATGTCAACATATTTTTAATGGAAAATGTGTTTCCATAGGAAAACCTTAAGTTTTGCAAAAAGTTTTTGCTTTTCTGTTGGGAAAATCAAAATGAAATATTTTGTTTTAGGTCAGATCAACTTGAATTGAAACATTTTGCTTTGCTGAACTGCATTAAATGTGTTTTTGTTTCAGGTCCTGCTGACACTAATCAGTGTCTGCCTGAGCTGCCCCAGTGGCTCAGGGGAATTGTAGTTCAGATGCCTCCAGGGGTGTATGCAGAAATTTAACGTTGACCCTTTTGGGGCAGGGGAAGCATGTTCTGTGTCCGCCCTGGCCCTAGGAGGAGCTCACTCTTCCCTCCTCCCCGTCCCCCAGTAGGAATTCTCTCTTCCCTCCTTCTCACCCCAACCCTGGCTTCAGCAGGAGCGCACTCTTCCTCCCCACCTCCCCCCCCGCCCAGCAGGAGCTCACTCCCTTCCCTGTGGCCCCAGGGCTGGGAGGAGCTTGCGCTCCTCCTGCCCCCACGGCCGGAGGAGTTCTGTGCCCTGATGATTATTGGGGGTGCCCCTACTTGCATGCCCTTCTCCATGCCCCTGGATGCCTCATTCCCCCATTCTTCCCAATGGCTAGACTCCTTGCTTAGAAGATTTAGTCTATGTATTGCAGTCTCTTTGGTTGCTGATCCACTGTGGTGCATGATGGGAGTTCTATAATTACAGTGCTGTCAAGCTGTCCTACACCAACCTCAGGGCAGACTGTTAAGAAGCAGGGCACAGACTTCACATTGGTTGTGGGTTCTATACTTAGATTTCACCAACCATCAGCTTCTCAGACACTCTAACAGCCTTAACATGGAGTCACAGACAGTCCTCATTGGTACTTCGATCTATCTTGACACCTAGATAAGATAAGATGTCACACCAAAGACATTGCTTGTAGCCGATCCTATAATAATCTATCTAAAGATTTATTAACTAGGAAAAGGAAATAAGAGCATTATTTACAAGGTTAAGGCAGGTAAACATATATATACACACACAAATAAGTTCCAATCTTAAGTTTCAAAAAGTAATACATTTCTATAATAAGCAAGATCTATGTCCTTTAGGCCTAACCCAAGTCAAGCACTGCGAATCTTTTGCTTATCCTTAGTAATCCTTGCCCCTCAGAGTTCAAGCAGCATACAAGATACAGTTCCATCTTGTTAGGGTTTTTTATTCCTTCCCTCCTCTAGCTTTCAGTTGCAAATTCAGCTGTGTGGAGGAATTCACTTGTCTCCTCTTCATAACCAGTGCAGGGGTGGGAGGGCAGAGTAATCTACAGTCTTGTGTCCCCTGATGTTCCACAAATTTTGTCTGGTGTTGAGGGCCTTCTTTGCCAGGCATGAGATAACACCTATTGGAAATTAGTATTTCCAACTTGCTAATGCTTCCCTGTGTAGCGATTTACAGAGCAAACACTTAAATATTACTCTATAATATGGGATACAGATATTTTAAACGAGATAAATGCATGCAGCAACTTTCAAGCATTTCATAAACACTAAACACATTCTTATAATTCTAATACCTATTTTAACAATACCAACACATAGGTGAGCCCGACTGGTTCCTGCTATGTATTTGTCAGTGTTCAGTTGAGATCTAGGGGTCTCTGCATAACATGGCACTTGGTTTGCTGGCCTCACAAGTGCATCGTAGGAAAATGGTGGATGTGAGGCAACCAAACTACAACTCTCATGAGGCAATATGGTGGCTCAAGCAGAAGAAGAGATTAATATTGTCCTGAGCTGAAACTAAGTATTTTGATTTGGTATGACAAACAAATGAAACATTTCTATTTGGAATGTCAAAAACACATCATTTAAATAACAATAGCTGAAAATAAATATTTAGACATTTCTGAACTAAATGTTTGGACATTTTCATTTGATGAAAAATGCTGATATTCTGACTTTTTGTCCCAATTCAGGATGCAAACAAATGTCTAAATATTGGAATTTCCCACAAGATGGAAATTCTGATTTTTGATCATCTCTATTCACAATGCAATATCATGACATTCTGCTATGCTTTTGTCTCAGTGGTGCTATTTAATAATTATCTCCTCTCTCTTTCCTTTTTTCCTCCTTCCTCTAAGCTATCACTGTGTCTGTCTCTCTTACCTTCTCCACTTTCAGGCACTTGAAGGGGTGGAAAAAGTTTCCAATAGCACCATTCCATTTATTTGGATTTCCTTTACATGTGTCAAGCTGGTATGGAAGCATTCTTAGTAATTTTCAGTCCCACTACACCTGCAGCAAGGTATTTGAGTCTTGGACCAGATTCTGATCTCATTCACACCAGAGTAACTCCATTGTTCACTAGTGAAAGTTCTTTTTTTCCTTACTTTTTTTTTTGTTAGGTCAGGTTCCCCAAACTGTGGTACGTGTCTCCCAAAACAAGTGACAACAAAATCCTTGCTGTGAAGAGGATAGTCTAATTTTGACACAAGACAACCAGAAGGTAGAGGGAAAGGAGGTACAAGGGTGGCATAATGAACTCACCTAGTAAGACACAGACATTTTGAACTTTCTGTTTTCTTTTAAGCCAGCTTTCTTCCTCCTTGCTTTTCACAGACTTCATGGCAAAAGTGAGTTTTCAGGAAGGGATTTGAATGAGGTGAGGAAGGTGTCTTGACAAATGTGTCTGGGGAAAATGTTCCAACCCTAGGAGGATCATAGAAAGGGCATGGAGACACCTGTCAGAGGAAACTTACATAGTATCAAGGCTGCATCATTTACAGAGTGGAGAAGATGAGAGGAAATATGAAAGGAAAATAGTTTAGTGAAGTAGACAATGGCTGCATGATGTATTGGCTTGAAGGCAAAGATAAGAAGGTTAAATTCGATCCACAGCACAATGGGGAGCCAGTGAAGTGACTCAGAGAAGATCGGACTGTTGCAGCAATAACACTTATTCTGGAGGGACTGGAGGAGGGTTAGGTAGTATAAAGAAGAGGATATTGCAGTAGTCAAGAAAGATGATACAGGGGATTCATACAGGGAAGTCCTATGGCCTGTGTTATGCAAGAGGTCAGCCTAGCAAGCAGGTGCCTGGGGCGGCCCATGAAGAGGGGGGCGGCACGTCCGGCCCTTTCGGCGGCAATTTGGTGGCGGGGCCGTCACTCCCTCTGGGAGCAAAGGACCTGCCGCCGAATTGCCCCCGTAGAATGAAGCGGTGGTAGAGCCAGCCCTGGGTCAGAGTAGACAATCACAAGGGTCTTTCGGGGCTTAAAAAAAAATCTATCACCCTATGATGAAGGATTTAGTCATTGGGACACAGATTGTAGAAGTGTTTTGTAGGTAGAAGTGACCACCCTTGGTCATAGGTTGCATGTGGGAGTAGAAGAAGAGGGAGGAGTCAAAGAGGACCCCCAGGTTATAGGCCTAGGTGACATAGATGAAGAGGTCATAGCTGACTATAACAGAGACTGGAGATTAAGAAGAAGGTTTGGGAGGTAAGATTTTTAGTTCAGCTTTGGCCATGTGGAGTCTGAGGTAACAACTTGCTATTTAACAAGGGGGGAGGGATAGCTCAGTGGTTCGAGCATTAGCCTGCTAAACCCAGGGTTGTGAGTTCAATCCTTGAGGGGGCCACTTAGGGATCTGAGGCAAAAATCAGTACTTGGTCCTGCTAGTGAAGGCAGGGGGCTGGACTCAATGACCTTTCAAGGTCCCTTCCAGCTCTATGAGATAGGTATATCTCCATATATTAAAAACATGACAGGGAAAATGGAATGTCCCAAAAATAAGGTTGACCCTAAAAAGTGAAGTTTCTGCCCTTTTATGAAACATGGCAACCACTACCACCCACACCAAAAAACATCCTGGCTTTACTTGTGTGATTTCACACAAGTTTTGGAAATGAGCCTAACTCGAGATTCTGTGGGTTTTGCAAAGCAGGGCGCTATTTGATCCAAACACCAAAACTGCTGATGTTTAGAAGGGAGGAGAGAAGATAAAAGCTTTTGGTTTTGGCCCCCCTCTAGGTGTTTTCAGTGCCTGAGCCTAAATATGCAGCATGTGCCCTTCCCCTCCAATGGTGCAAGTTCATTCTTGATTTCTTACTTCTTTCATTTTCTTGCCTGTGGGGTAGGTGGATCTGCTACATTGAGGAAAGATGAGTAAACTTGACCTGAAACTTAACAGATGGTAAACATACTGGTTGCAATTGCATACTTAGACATCAGATTTAATTATTAAACCACATGTCTCAACAAATCTGCAGTGACCTAGACAAACTTCATGGCCTGCCTTGGGAAGTGAGTGGGAATGGACCAGAATATGGAGCCAGTCACTTCATCATGAAGCCATTTTTAAAGAGCTTATGTTCCTTCCCAACCCATCTATCACTGGCTAGTTTCTTCTGAGACCACAGCTTACTCCATTTTGTTGGTGGGTGTCACAGTCACCTCTGATAGCACCTCCTCCTGGTCACTTTGGGGATAAGTTCTAACCAGCTATGCTCTCCTCTGGCAGTTTCTCTCCCGTTGTCCTCTTGGCCTGCAGACCCCTTTCGCTCTAGGAACTGCAGCCTCCTCTTTGTGGCTCAGCCCTCTGGCAAGGTCACTGCATTGTTCCCCCTTCTGGGGATGGAGGAGGGGACCAAGGTCCCTGTGGAACAAAAAGTCCCAGGCAATCCACTATCCTTTACCTGGTCTATGCCATGTCCTCAGTGACTGGTAGGGGACCCTAGGTCCACTCTCTACTCCAGGTTCCAGCTCAGGTGCCCTCCAATCAGCAGCCAAGGCCTGCAGTGTCTTACCTTGCTGCTTTCCCCTGAGCCTTTCCTACATTCCTGACTCCCCCACTTCTATGGGTCCACTAGCCTCCCAATTCCCTCAGGGAGTAACTGTGGACTACCCTGTATAGTCCCATAAACAACTCCTTTCTTCCAGATAGCAACTGAAGCCTACAGCCCCTTCTGTGGCCAGCTACCTGGCTTTATCCAGGCCCCTCCTGTTCCTGTCCAGCTGAGCCTCATTTAATCAACCACTGATTCCTCCTCCAGGTGCAGCCTGGGGAGTTAATTGGTTCACCTGCCACCTTCACACTTTGAAGCCTTGTGGGGGAGTGATACCCCATCACAGTGGAACACTGCTCAAATGAGAAAGGTCATTGAAGTGCAGAGTCCAGGAAACCAAGATACTGAAGCTAATAGTGATAGAATGGGTAAGCTGGAGTCAATACAGTTTCTGATTCTTGGGAATAGCCTGCGTTTTACTAGTATATTAGTAGTATATCTGAATGGAGAGCCAGTAGACTCTGAAGTTTGGCCACTATCACCATGTTTATTGTATGAATCTTGCTTTTTTAAAACTCAAATTTCTGCTTTCTAAATCCTGAACAGCTTTTCTGCATCTTGTTCTTCTATAAAATCATAATTTAATGAGTTTCATGACATGAATAAACACTTTGGGTGAAATTCACCTCCTTTTCTTCCATTCTGCACAGTCTGAATAAACAGATATCATGTAGGAAACTACATGGTGGATGGAATCCATCTCCACTCCCACCCCACCCCCCAACATGTGAGAAGCATGAAGGTAGTCCATAGATCCTCCCTATCCAATATTCCAGCTCCTGCACTAGAGTTGCAAGATCCGTACTCTGTACTTGGTGGTTTGTAGCCCCTAGATCTCCATAAGCATGGACCCAGTGGCAAGATCCCACTTCCAAACCCTCTCTGTCCTATATAGAGCTGATATGGAGCATGGCTTCTCCATGCACAAGGGTTGCTGAATCCTTCTGCATTCATACTGTGCAGCTGCTCAGAGCTCTGCTATACTGAGGGCCTTCTGTAGCCCCTTCCCAACTGCAGGAGAAACCTCCTTTGCCTTCTACAGTCTGATTTACTGACATTACGAAGGTGGATTCCCTCTACATTTTAGTATAGTTTGCCCTGTGGAGTTCAGAGGGTTGTATCAGGACTTCCTCTCAGTGCCCATGTGGAGATTTTTAACTGGGGAAAAGTCTTTCTTATTATTTCATTGACAAGTCACAGTATGGCATTAAAATCACAATAGGAAACCAAATATTTCAAACCTGCTAGGAGTCTTCGGACTGGTAGCCAAGAGCTTTGTTTTTAATCATTCTCTATGTGATGAAATGTGGTAGGTTTTTGTTGTTGTTTTGTTTTTTGCTATTCTTTGCAAAAATAGCATCAGAGCATTAACCTAATGTTTGGAAGTTCAGAAATTAAGCACCCAATTTTTAGGAGATAAGCATCCAACTTTCAGCAACACCTTCAATACCATCCACTCTACATGCAGGTGTGCATGGTCTACAGGTCAAAAGAAAAGAGGCAGCAGCAAAAGAACAATGATGCCTCCCATGTGCTTCTGTGGCATTAGATGAGTCAATCCATCAAGAACAATCAGTCTAACACCAGGGAGACCCAGAGGGATCACGTTGTAGTTTTCCTGTATCAGCAGTAGTGTCTCTATTGTTGCTTTTTTAAAGTTACCTTCAAGTGAGGCTTAGGGCATGATTGAAATGCTAGTTATTGCAATTGCTGTGGAACAATCAGTCGTCATGAGTGATTCAAGGAAAGCCTGATTCTGGGCTCTCTTGACATTTTCCTTTGACTGATAGTGATTGTTAAGACTACTCAGTGTTTTAAGAGCTAACAGGATGATTGTTTGCTATTTCTTTATGAGAACCATGTACTGAATGGTAGAGAGAGAATTTTCATTGTGATTATAATTGCTCAGTGTGGAAATATTTGTGCTTAACCAACTAATTCCCAGGCATTCCTTTAGCTTACTTAGATTGTGGCTGATCCCTTTCCAAATATAAATTCTTATGGATTGTTTTTCAAGGGCATCATTGGGTGTGTTGAGCATTCAAGCATCCATGCAAAGTTACTGCACACGTATCACCATAATTGTGATGAATCATCATTCCTGTTGTTAAAGTTTTACAGCAAGACTTTAGGCCAAACAAGAGTGGGAGAGGTTTATTTAGAGATCAGAAAAACAACACCCTGGATGTGTTACACGGGTAGGTTCTTTGCCTCAAATATGCAGTTCATTTCATTTTAATAAGACTTAGTAGGACATTTCAAATGCTAAATGATGGTGATAGTACAGCAGTCTATCAAAATATATAGGGTGATATTCACTGCGAGTCTGTGCCAGCATAAGGCTCCTGCACTAGAAAGTCTGCTGAAGCAATAGTTTGCAGCAGTACACAGCACTCTCAAACTCTGTTGCAATGGGGGAAGTGATTTAAATGACCAGCCCTGTCCAAAAAACGGTTGGTACTGACTGGGAAGGGGTCCTGACCAGGGTAAGTGGAGGACGCACTTGTTCAGAGCATCCCCACACCATTCTCTGCTAGTGGGACTCTTTTGGAAACCCACGCTATAAATTAAAGCCCTACCCCTCCCTGCAGAAACCCAGCTGCCCTTTCTCATTGTGCATCCCGGAGCTAGCCCTAGGTAACTGGCCCATAACTGTTAATTCATGAGTATGCTTAAAATTGCTTAGTCCTCAAGAGATGTTTTAAATAATCCTCTGGGATGTTTAGAATTTAAATGAAACCCATATATGAGATTTTATCTGTGGGCTGGTCCCTTGAGCGTCACAAGAAGATGTTGCCTTCTGATCCATTAGCAAACATCGATGCAAAAATTCACCTGAGCTCACAAGCTCCTATTACCATTGTGGAAATACAGAATTCTGGGGCTGTGTTTTATGCTCTGTTGTATCAGTTAAGGGACCAAGAAAACACAGAAAGGTGCTAAGAAATAAAAAATTCCTCTGAACCTGGGAATTACCAGACTTCGATCATGCCACTTGAGTCTGTAATGCTGAAACACAAACCATTCTACCTCTCCCCAAACCTTTTCAAACTTTTCTTCTTACTTGTAACGTTTTTCTCCCCGACCCTCTCCCTTGTTCAGTTCTAAGGTGACCAAAATTCCCTTATTCTGGGTGGCTTGCCCTACTTTCCCCAAACCCTAATCCATACACGTGTTCATTATCACTCACTTGGGTAACTGTAACTACCCCTTTTCTGCTGCATCCTAGCTATGCTCTCAGCTTGTACAAAATTCAGCCACATAATTACTCACTTGATGCAGGATAATTGACCATATCACTGTCTTCTGTACTGAAAGAGCTTTACAGGCTTCTGGTAAAAGAGCGGATCAATTGGAAGATCCTGCAGCTTATGTCTGGCTGTGCCCTGCTTTATCTTCGTGACCTTAGAGCAACTCTAACTTTCTTTACCATTAACACTGTAATCTTTTGTCCATTTCATATCACCACATACATTACAAACAAAGACAATACTGTTGAAACATTACTTAAGTTCAAGAAAATGTAGCATATTTAGTGTCCTTAGTACAGGTTTTCATAATGACATTTAATATAGTAATGCAGTTTTCACTTCTATAGTGTCATCCATCACTGGCATCTCAAAGCTCATTATTAATATTAATTAAACTTCACTACTATGTACTGTAACCCTGTAAGGTAGGTGGCATGATACCCATTTTACAGACTGTGAAACTAATGCATAAATGGGAGTAAGCGATTTTCCCTACTCCTGGAGAACCATTAGAACTAGCCGTGATCTGATTCTTGGAAATTTAACCCTTAAAAATAGAGCTTTCCAGGACAAGCAGCTCATTCTTCAGTCTACCTCTGGTGGCTTGAACTGGTCCTTGTGCCTCTGCCTGGGGTAGCAGAGCTCTTTGCTGGGGTAAAACTGGGACAGGGAGTGTTGTGGCCAACAGGGGGACCTTTCTAACTGCAGCAGCTGTTCAGCTCCTCATGGTAAGTTTGAGCTTCTGACTAGCATAGGTTGTACATTTTCTCTAGACTGTTTGATTAGGTATCTATTATTGACTTATTACCAGTGCTGAAAACACTAGTTGGTAGCTCCTCTCCCTGAATTCTTTATTTTTAGTTGACGTGAAAAAAATAAAGTACAGGGTTGTTTCCCCCCACCCACCCTGTAAATTTGCTTATCACTGTACGAAACAGAGTCCGACACAGTCTCTGACTCAAAGAGCCCACATTCTAAATCAATCAGACATTAGGCAGTGGGTATTATTATACCCCTTTTACAAGTAAGCAGACTGTGACTGAGAGAAGTTGGCCAAGGTCACATGATCCTGCTGTTGGTGCTGTGCAGATGGCTCGCTGTGCCTATGCAAAACCGCATTACAGTCAACATAGATCTGCATGGGCTCACGGATCTGTCCATGCTAATCTGATTGTAGGATTAGGGCTGATTTTTCTGGAGAAAAACGGGATTCTTGATTCCCAGTCCTCGGATCTAACCAACAGGCCAAAATTTGCTCTTGGTTACACCAGAGTAAATCCTGACTAACTCGGCTTAAATGAATGCAGATAGCTGGATTGATAATGGTGTAAATGCAGAGTTTGACCCCAAATGTGCTAATTGAAATGTACCCTTTCTAGTTAGAGTAATAATAGACATTAATCTTTTGAAAGACCTTACTAAAAGTATTTCCCTTTCTCTTTTCTGCTGTACAGTGATATTAATTTTTGTAATCTTGAAGTAAAGACAATTTTAGACTCCTTTGTACTCAGGTTTAAGTGTACAGTAAGTTATATTTTACCTGTCTGTCTCTGTGGAAGAAAAGCTTTAATTTACATCTCAATTTAATTATGTCCCATGCACACTGTACCTCAAAATGCACGATGAGATGATAACATTTCTTACTTATCATGCTTACCTGCTTTATGGGAGGAGTTAGAGGCTGGATCCGCTAACGTCTGTTTAGCATTTTGAGTACCATTATTAAAAGAATATGTGAAACAAAATTTTTAATAAATACCTTGTAATAATAATTGCTGAGCAATTATAGTTAAACGAAGGACACAAGCAGAATTGAAGCCCCATCCTGCAAATTGAACCCCTGTGTCCATGTAAAATTCCACTGACACGAGTGGGGCTCTGTGGCGGGATCTGGCCACATGTATCGTTATACCATTGTTAGCAAAAATCAACCTTTAATCTGCATTGTCTCATGGGTAATGTTGTTATATGTCACAGCACAGTGAAGATCTAATAGGTTACTGAAAACCAAGTGTGTGAGAGCTGTCATGAGTTCCACTAAACTAATGGAGATTCCACGGTTATACATTATAATTGGTAATGCTGTCCTTGCAGTGACTTCCCAGGAGGGCTTTCTTACAGGCTGTGGCTGCCCAATAGATTGAATGGAATCTGAGTAAACAAAATTCTCAGCTTTACCACAGGCCCCAAGGCTCTGGCTCCATTGGTATCCTTGCTTTGCTTGCTTGGTCCAATCCTTGTTACCCATGCATGCACAGCCGAAACCTTAGCAGCTACAGTAGGATAGGAAAATGAAGCTATAGAATCTGCAGAGCTCACACTGAGTTCCCTTAACAGATTATTTATTTACTTCCACGCTCTCCCAGGTGAGCAAGACTGTATGAGTGGTATGAAATATTTTAAAATTGTTACATAAAGATACCACGCCTTAGCTACATGTTCTGGAAAAGACTAGCACAACATCACCTTTTTATCTCCTTTTTTTTTTTTTTTTTTTTAGAATGCATGCTTTAAAGTTGTTACCGCATGACACACAAATCATGTTCTGTCTAGTTATATGGCATCTCATCAGGCTGGCCATAAGTATGTAGAACTGAAAATGACATATTTGTCATGGTGCATCCAAGTGCTCATTTGAAGCTGAAAACATGACCTCAGGGTAGCAAGTTCTGAGTCACACGAGAGGTGATGTTTATCTTGTGCAGGTAGATGATTTTAGACTATTTTGATTCCCCCCCGTGATTTCTTGTTTTTATGTTGTCTGGATGGGTTTCCTAGTGGATTTCATTTTCCTGTAATCTTCAGTGCCCTCTGCGTGCTTACTAATCCTTCATCTTCTGCCCTGAAAACTTGATCTCTCATTTATGTAAATTCCTACCCTCCTCATTTGTTAGCTCAGCAAAGCAAAACAATTGGTAAGCTATTTTCTTCCATCTTGGTGGACACTGTTAGCCTGATGCAGTTATTCCAGCAGAGCATGACTGAAGTGAGACTCCCTGTACAAATTATACACCCACCAGGGTGGAAAAGCATGAATGGTATGCATCAGGGACTTCAGTGTAAAAATCCAGGAGTAGTACTAGTGCCTTCATGGCTGTGTGGAGCCTGATTGGTACTTCTAAGGCCTGGTCTACACTACGAGTTTAGGTCGACTTTAGCCGCGTTAAATCGACTTAAGCCTGGACACGTTTACACTACGAAGCCCTTTCTGTCGACTTAAAGGGCCCTTTAAACCAGTTTCCTAACACCACCTCGACAAGGGGATTAGCGATAAAATCGGCCTTAGGGGGTCGGAATTGGGTTAGTGTGGACGGAATTCGACATTACTGGCCTCCGGGAGCTATCCCACAGTGCTTCATTGTGACCGCTCTGGACAGCACTCTCATCTCAGATGCACTGGCCAGGTAGACAGGAAAAGCCCCGCGAACGTTTGAATTTCATTTCCTGTTTGCTCAGCGTGGAGAGCACAGGTGACCATGCAGAGCCCATCAGCACAGGTAACCATGATGGAGTCCCAGTCCCAGTCCCAGGATCGCAGAAGAGCTCCAGCCTGGACCGAGCGGGAGGTACGGGATCTGATCGCCATCTGGGGAGATGAAGCAGTGCTCGCCGAACTCCGAAACAGTAAAAGAAACGGCAAAACATTAGAAAAGATCTCCAAGGCCATGAAGGACAGAGGCCATAACAGGGACGCACAGCAGTGCTGCGTGAAAATTAAGGAGCTAAGGCAAGCCTACCACAAAGTCAGAGACGCAAACGGAAGGTCCGGGGCAGAGCCGCAAACATGCCGCTACTACGTGGAGCTGCATGCCATTCTAGGGGGTGCAGCCACCACTAGCCCAAGCGTGTTCTATGAGTCCCTCTCTGGAAACGGGGAAGCGGGTTCGGCGGACGAGGAAGATGAGGATGGAGAGAACATAGATAGCTCACAGCAGCAAGGAAGCGTAGAAACCAGTTACCCCAACAGCCAGGATATGTTTGTCACCCTGGACCTGGAACCAGTAAACCCCGAACTCACCCAAGACCCTGAGGGCACACAGGGGACCTCTGGTGAGTGTACCTTTGCAAAAATTACACATGGTTTAAAAACAAGCGTGTTTAATGATTAATTTGCCCTGGCAATCGCGGCCAGTACAGCTACTGGAAAAGTCTGTTAACGTGTATGGGGATGGAGCGGAAATCCTCCAGGGACATCTCCAGAAAGCTCTCCTTCATGTACTCCCAAAGCCTTTGCAAAAGGTTTCTGGGGAGGGCTGCCTTATCCTGTCCGCCATGGTAGGACACTTTACCACGCCAGGCCAGTAGCACGTAGTCTGGAATCATTGCATAACAAAGCATGGCAGCGTATGGTCCCGGTGTTTGCTGGCATGCAGACAACATCCATTCCTTATCTCTCTTTGTTATCCTCAGGAGAGTGATATCATTCACGGTCACCTGGTTAAAATGGGGCAATTTTATTAAGGGGACATTCAGAGGTGCCCCTTCCTGCTCTGCTGAACAGAAATATTCCCCGCTGTTAACCACGCGGTGGGGGGGAGGGTTGAAGTGACCATCCCAGAGAATTGGGTGTGTGGGGGAGGGGAGTTAGTTGGGTTTGTGCTGCATGTTAAACCTGAAATCGCAGCCCCTCCTTTTACATTGCAAACCCATTTTAAATGGCACGGGTGCTTGGTATGGGAAATGAGGGCAGAACTGTTTGAAACCATCCCCACATGTTAAGAAGGTTAAAAAAGCCCAAAGACTATATGTCTTACCATGGCTGCCTGCAAGCTGAAATCTGTGTCCTGGCACTGCGTGAGTGATCTCTCACACCAAACCAGGAGACTCTCAATATAAGAGGAAAAATGCGACCTTGTAACGAAAGCACATGTGCTGTGTGATGTTGTGAACAGCAAAATCTAACGTGAAAGAGTCTACCCATTGTTCTCTAAAATGTATCTTTTTTAACCACCTCTCCCTTCTCCACCAGCTGCAAATCTTACTCCTTCACAGAGGCTAGTGAATATTCGAAGAAGGAAGCGAAGGACGCGTGACGAAATGTTTACTGAACTTCAGACTGCCTCCCACGCTGACAGAGCACAGCTGAATGCGTGGAGGCAGTCAATGACTGATTTTAAAAAAGCCCAATATGAGCAAGAGGAGAGGTGGCGTGCTGAATCGCGGGCTGAAGAGGAGAAGTTGCGTGCTGAAACGCGGGCTGAAGAGGAGAGGTGGCGTCAACTTGTAATCAGAAAGCAAGAGTCGATGCTCCGGCTGCTGGAGCATCAAAGTGATATGCTCCTGCGTATGGTTGAGCTGCAGGAAAGGCAGCAGGAGCAGAGACCGCCGCTACAGCCCCTCTGTAACCAGCAGCCATCCTCCCCAAGTCCCATTGCCTCCTCACCCAGACGCCCAAGAACACGGTGGGGGGGCCTTCGGCCACCCACTCACTCCACCCTAGATGATTTCCATAGCAATAAGTTTTAAAGTTTTAAATTGGAGTGTGTCCTTTTCCTTCCCTCCTCCCCCACCCATCCCGGGCTACCTTTCCAATTATCCCCCTAGTTGTGTGCTGAATTAATAAAGAATGCATGAATGTGAAGTAACAATGACTTTATTGCCTCTGCAAGTGGTGCTCGAAGGGGGGAGGGTAGTAGGGGAGGGTGGGGTGGTTGGTTTGCAGGGAAGTAGAGTTAACAGGGTGGTGGGGAGGGGCAGAGGGTTCATCAAGGAGCAACAAACAGAAGTTTCACTCCGTAGCCTGGCCAGTCACAAAACTGGTTTTCAACGCTTCTCTGATGCGCACCGCGCCCTGCTGTGCTCCTCTAACCGCCCTGGTGTCTGGCTGCGCGTAATCAGCGGCCAGGCGATTTGCCTCAACCTCCCACCCCGCCATAAATGTCTCCCCCTTACTTTCACATATATTGTGGAGCGCACAGCAAGCAGCAATAACAATGGGGATATTCTTTTCGCTAAGGTCTGAGCGAGTCAGTAAGCTGCGCCAGCGCGCTTTTAAACGGCCAAATGCACATTCCACCACCATTCGGCACTTGCTCAGCCTGTAGTTGAACAGGTCCTGACTACTGTCCAGGCTGCCTGTGTACGGCTTCATGAGCCATGGCATTAAGGGATAGGCAGGGTCCCCAAGGATCACGATAGGCATTTCAACATCCCCAGTGGTTATTTTCTGGTCCGGGAAGAAAGTCCCTTCCTCCAGCTTTCGAAACAGAAGAGACTGCCTGAAGACGCGAGCATCATGTACCCTTCCCGGCCAGCCCACGTTGATGTCAGTGAAACGTCCCTTGTGATCCACCAGGGCTTGCAGCAGCATTGAAAAGTACCCCTTGCGGTTTATGTAGTCGGTGGCTTGGTGCGCCGGTGCCAAGATAGGGATATGGGTTCCGTCTATCGCCCCACCACAGTTTGGGAATCCCATTGCAGCAAAGCCATCCACTATGGTCTGCACGTTTCCCAGAGTCACTACCCTTGATATCACCAGGTCTCTCATTGCCCTGGCAACTTGGATCACAGCAGCCCCCACAGTAGATTTGCCCACTCCAAATTGATTCCCGACTGACCGGTAGCTGTCTGGCGTTGCAAGCTTCCACAGGGCTATCGCCACTCGCTTCTCCACTGTGAGGGCTGCTCTCATCCTGGTATTCTGGCGCTTCAGGGCAGGGGAAAGCAAGTCACAAAGTTCCATGAAAGTGCCCTTACGCATGCGAAAGTTTCGCAGCCACTGGGCATCGTCCCAGACCTGCAACACGATGCGGTCCCACCAGTCTGTGCTTGTTTCCCGGGCCCAGAATCGGCGGTCCACGGCATGAACCTGCCCCAGTAACACCATGATTTCCACATTGCTGGGGCCTGTGCCTTGTGAGAGGTCCATGTCAATTTCCTCATCACTATCGTCGCCGCGCTGCAATCGCCTCCTCCTCAGCTGGTCCTGGTTTGGCTTTGGCATGTCCAGGAGGCTCTGCATATGCTCCAGGACAATGCGCGTGGTGTTCATAGTGCTCATAATTGCCGCGGTGATCTGAGCGGGCTCCATGATCCCAGTGCTGGCTATGGCGTCTGGTCTGAAAAAAGGCGCGAAAGTAGTATCTGACGGACCAGGGGAAGAAGGGAGGGAGGGAGAGAGGGAGGGAGGGAGGGGCGAGTGACGACATGGCGTACAGGTACAGGGAATTAAAATCAAGAAAGGTGGCTTTGCATCAGGGAGAAAGACAAACAACTGTCACACAGAATGCCCCCCCCCCCCCAAAGATTGAACTCAAAAGCCTGGGTTTAGCAGGAGAGAGGGGGGAAGCAAATGAATGCAGAATAAATCTATTTTTTACATCTTAAGACGACGGTGCAGCATGACTGATAGCCCTCGGCATTTTCTGGGTGCTTGGCAGCAAATACTGGGCGCTTGGCAGTAAGCCTTCAGGTCTATTGCACGATCTGATACCCACTGCAATATGACAATGATGGATACCAATCGTAATATGCTATCTACTGCCCAAAAGGCAAGGGGTTGCTGCTGTGTAGCAATCTAGCCCCACGTCTGCCAGCCCCATGTCTGCCAGCACCCAGATCGCCATCGGCCTCTTCTGGGTGCTTAGCAGACAATACAGGGCACTTGGCAGAAAATAGCATACTACGACTGATAACCATCATTGTCTGCCCGGGTGCCCATGATCGACAGCCACTGCAGTACGACGACGACGGTTACCAGTCGTAATAAACCATCTTCTACCAAAAGGCAAGGGGCTGGTGCAATGCAGCACCACGGCTGCCAGCCCCACAGCTGCCAGCACCCAGATCGCCAATGAAGGCTACCAGTCATGCTGCACCGTCTACCACCAAAAGGCAGTAAGCTGCTGCTGCTGTTTAGCAATGCAGTCCCACGTTTGCCGGCACCCGGAAAACATATGGTGACGGTGAGCTGAGCTGAGCGGGCTCAATGCTTGGCGTGGTATGTTGTCTGCACAGGTAACCCAGGTAAAAAGGCGCGAATCTATTGTCTGCCGTTGCTGTGACGGCGGGGGAGGGGCCTGACGCAATGTACCCAGAACCCCTCGCGGCACTGCTTTGCATCATCCGGGCATTGCGATCTCAACCCATAATTCCAATGGGCGCCGGAGACTCCGGGAACTGTGGGATAGGTACCATAGTGCAATGCGCCGGAAGTCGACGCTAGCCTCGGTACTGTGGACGCGGTCCGCCGACTTCATGCACTTAGAGCATTTTATGTGGGGACACACACAATCGGCTGCATACAACCGGTTTCTATAAAACCGGCTTCTATAATTCCGACCTAATTTTGTAGTGTAGACATACCCTAAGAAGGTACTTCTAAGGACCATTCCTCAGGCTTGGCCAGGAGTTACTATGCAGCTGTGGAAGGATAATGTTGCTGATAATAGGGACATATGGCATGTGTCCTGGCCATTTCACTTCTCAGGCAGATTAATATTGACCCTGACAGAAATAATTGGCATAGGAGAGAGTACTTGGGGTTTCAGCTAATCTGAATACAGATCCATATTTAAAACTGCTTTTCCCCTTTTTGATCTGATTTGAGGAAAAGGAAAAGCAATGCCAGTGCAAATTTATGGACAGGATATCTGATGAGAGAAATTGCAAACTGATGTTAATAAGTCCGAGGGCATTATACTCCAGTGAACTTGCAAATTGATGTTAATGCAGATTAATGTGCTCTCATACCTGAGGTAAATCTGCTCAGGGCATGAATTTGGCCTTAAACTCAGACTATATTCATTCATTTTTTGAAAAGGTTTCTCCTCCATAAAGATGTTCGTGTTGTGTGGCCTACTCATAAAGAATCATATGCCACTGCAAATACCAGAAGAACAGGAAGGTATGTGATAGATAATGGTACAACAGGTCAAAGAACGTCTATCAGCTTTGGTATTTCAGTAATGTGCCCTATGTGGCAGCCCTGTATTCAGAGACATTGCTCCAGGAAAGTAGGTCCAGGAAAGTGACACTTAAGGGGGTGATATTTGAACTCTCAATGGAATTGACCGACATGGAGACATATTTCTTAGGATGCTGTTTTTTGTCAGAGGGTTTGGTGCTTCTAGAAGGGAGCAACATGAGATACTAGATAAAATGGGGTATTTGGGAAATACTTCTCAAGCCCAGCTCCAGTGTCTAAGGAAGGCTAGTGTCTTCCTTGGCAATCCCACCATTGTTCAGTGTAACTGTAAATTATGAATCATTATATTAGATTCAGACATCTTGTTTCTGCATATTATTGCCTACAAGCCCCTGTGCTTCCCACCAATGAGTGTTTATCAAATGATAGCTCTCATGCTTGGCAACCTTGCTTAGGGCTAGATTGCTGTGTGTAGCCACAGCCTTGAGTGGGGAAGGGGGTGCAGAGTAGTAGGTAGGGCCCTACCAAATTCACGGACCCTGAAATCTGGCAGATTTCATGGGGGATACTAGGGTTTCTCAAATTGGGGGCCCTGACCCAAAAGGGAGTTGCGGGGGGCGGGGGTTGAGGTGCTATTGCCACCCTTACTTCTGCACTGCCTTCAGAGCTGGTGGCCGGAGAGCAGCGGCTGTTGGCCGGGCGCCCCGCTCTGAAGACAGCGACCCGTCAGCAGCTGCACAGAAGTAAGGGTAGCAATACCATACCATGCCACCCTTACTTTTGTACTGCTGTCTTCGGAGCTGGGCGGCCGGAGAGTGGCGACTGCTCACTGAGGGCCCAGCTCTGCAGGCAGCAGCGCAGAAGTGAGGGTGGCAATACCATACCATGCCATCCTTACTTCTACACTGCTGCTGGCGGTGGCTCTGCCTTCAGAGCTGGGCTGGGCTCTGAAGGCAGCCCTGCCACCACCAGCAGCGCAGAAGTAAGGGTAGCAGTACCACAACCCCACCCCCCCTACAATAACCTTGCGACCCCAGACCCACAACTCCTTTTTGTGTCAGGTCCCCTACAATTACAACACCATGAAATTTCAGATTAAAATAACTGAAATCATGCAATTTACTATTTTAAAAATCCGATGACTGTGAAATTGACCAAAATGGATCGTGAATTTGGTAGGGCCTGATCTATAAGGAATCTGGAGGAGGGATTGCACCTCCATAAAGCACAACCCTACCCCAAACTCCCCAGTATGCAGGGATAATGTATGTGCTATACCATCCCTTAGGATGCTTCCCCGGTGCACTCAGCCGGCTCCTAGGCCCCCAATGGAAGGGGGACCTTGGCTCTGCTGCATCCTACTTTCCTCTACCTACCTCTGGAGGGTTCTTGCTTTGGGGGAAGTAGGCCCTATACTCCCCTGAGCACTCCGCTCTCGTCTGTGGGAGCATAATGAAGGGAAATCTCCTTGTGTCCTCCCTGCCCCTGCACACCTGAGCTGTGGTCAGGGACCTTCTGGCTATTGAATGACCTGCCTTTATAGTACCTAGCATGCTGTTGGCACTGGGACTAGCTGAAATCTTTTAACAACACTTTTTTGGGGGGGTGAAACATCTGTTTTGATGATTATTTTGTTGGGAAGTTTGAGAGAGACCAACTCATCCACCCCAGACTAGTAGAGTGAGGACTTGAACCCAACTTTCCCATCTGCCACATGAGTGCTTTAGCTACTAGGCTATCGTCTATTTTGTGCACCTGTGTCTGTCTGTCTGTCTCCTGCCAACAGCAGGAAGGCAGTGAAGAATTCCCATTAGGGACGGGGGAAGTATTCTTTGCTTGTTGATGTTGTTGCTTCCGAAAGATTGATGATCTTTTCTTTGATAATGCCCATATTTCTTTCTCTCTGTTTTTGAAGTAATGCTTTTCCTTCTCACTGTGCTCAGGGTTATTAACTGGCTTAATAGGAAGTGTTTCAAATGCTTACATTTTGCCTGTGCAAAGGTTCTTCTTGTGTAACAGCTACCAGAAAATCAGTTAGCATAGAGCTTTTTTGAGGCTTATTGTGGCTGTGACTTGAATCTCCCATAAGGCTTGTGAATAAGCCAGACCCTTCTGTGAAAGTTTGGTCTTATAGTTCCTTTGGAAATTGTAGCCAGTGCCTTAAATTTAATTCATTTTAAAGGCAGATATTGAATGCAAATAAAGGCTGATTGTCCTCAGTGTCCTGTAACAAATCAGAGGTTACGTAAGACTTCAGGCTATCATTCATGACACTGCACATCGTGATCTCAGCAGCAGCAGGAATTAGAACTCTGGTCTTCCTTCTGCTAAAGCACAGGTCTTGACCACTTGAGATAAAGGCAGGGCTGAACTGGGGTGCTGTGCAACCTGCCTTTAGCTATCTTCACAGCCCCCCCAAACCTCCTCACCCAGCCACCCAGTTCATATATTGCTGATAAGATTAGTTTTCCCCCAGTAGAAGGTTACAGTGCAACAGTTCCACCAGGGAGTTTTCCCATTTTACAAAAAAATCCCACAAACAAAACTACAAAGCTTGGTGTGAATAATGATATTCACAAAGCATCTAGGGTACTTGTGATAGTCTAGGAATATCCTCTCACAAAAAGCTATGCTGCTCTCTCTTACCTCTACCACTCATGAGATGACCCATTAAAGGCCTTGGGAGTTTTGTCATGGATTTCAGTAGGAGACTGGATGACACTGAAGGCCTCAGGAATTTTGTCATGCATTTCAATAGGATGTGGTGTAGGGACAGCGGGCAGGACAAATATTGCTTTAAGTCATCTTTTCTGATACCTGTGTTTTCAGGATGTTGAATGATCTTGCCTAGCCCTTGCCAGCCATAAGTGAGACAAGTCTCAGCACTGCTCTAAGTGATGTTCTGGTAGCAACAGTGGCTTAGTGTGATGGATAGAGTAATGTGCTGGTTTAACGCCGAGAGACCCTGGTCGTCGTTGGCCAGGATCGAACCTGGGGTCTCTGGAGCTTAGTGCATGATCCTCTACTGCATGAGCTAAAAAACAACTGGCTGTTAGTGAAGGCTGTAGAGGTGTGTGGGTTACATATTTCTCCTAGCTGAGGAAGTGCATCCCAAGCTTCAGAGACTTCCCAGTTAAAATCCTCAATGAGCCCCCACTTGTAACGCCAACAGACCCCAGTTGTCAGTGGGCAGGATGGAACCTGGGACCGCTGGAACTAAGTGCATGAGCCAACTGGCTCTTAGTTAAGGGTGTAGAGCAGACTCATTAATCTCTCTCTAAGTGGTCTCAGTGCCACTAGCTGGGACAGAACACCACACCCAGGAGGTCTGTGGGTTATACTGTGACTTAGGAAGGTCTGGTTTCAAGTCCCAGCTTGGTCACAGACACCCTCTTTAACCTCAAGCAAGTCACTTAATCTACCTTGTGGCTCAGCTGCCTTTTGGTTTTATGAAAACAAAACAAACAAAAAACTCTTTCCCTCTTCACAGACAGGCTGTGAGGGTAAAATACGTCAGTGATAGTGATGAACTCAGATATTATGATGATGAGCGCTGTATAAGCACCTAGATAGGGGTTGTCAACCAGCCCAGGATAGATGGGCTGCAGCTTACTTGGCTAAGCCTCCCTAACGTAAACCTCTTTTTGTGGGGACTAGGAGGTGGCCAGGGTAGAGCTGTGTTGGCAGCTCTGTGCTATTCAGAGAAGGTCCCTTGTCAGGAGTAATCCTCAGGGGCAGTTTCTATTACTTTTGGATCCATCTATGCCACTGGAGGACATAAGAGGCGGAGGTGCAACAAAAAATTGGCCACAATATTTGTAGTATCATTAAGGGCTCAATTCTACATGCCCTCTGAATGTGGTACTTCCACTGAATTCCATAAAAGTTCAGGGCATGGAGGGCTGGCAGGCCAAGGCCCTCTGTCCTTACAGATTTAGAGTACATAGGTGCACATTTCCAAAATGTTGCATGGAGTCAAATTATGAAACCATGTAACTCATGGTTAGTATAATTAGTCCTTCTCCTATAAATGATGGTGCTCTTGAAATGCTGTTTTTTCTCTGCAGGTGGCAAGTACACCTCTACCTCGATATAACGTGACCCGATATAACACGAATTTGGATATAACACGGTAAAGCAGTTCTGCGGGGGGGGAGGGGGGGGCGGGGCTGCGCACTCCGGTGGATCAAAGCAAGTTCAATATAACGCGGTTTCACCTATAACGCGGTAAGATTTTTTGGCTCCCGAGGACAGCGTTATATCGGGGTAGAGGTGTATTGTCATCATTCCTCTGAGAACTGTTCACCTTTAAACAGCCTTCATTGTACTCCTGCTCGAGAATAATCCCCTTTTCTTTTGCTCCTTCATCCTTACTGATACATCGATGATAAGCAAACTCTTTAGCAGTTACAATTTCATAGGAGCTTTCCTAGATTGCAGAACGCTGGGTTTCTCAGATGCTATGCGTTCAGTCAGACACAGCTTGGAAGCGGCTCAGTGCTTTTAAACCTGACTTGTTAATGTTTCTACATTAATTCTAAATATTGTATTTTATGGTGTGAATTCTTGTAGGTTTTTAATGTCTTCCCATTTTTCCATGCTGCTGTGAGCCCTTAAATCTCTATATTACAGAATTAGAAAATACACGATGCACAATTAGATATGGGATGAACTTACTAATTTAAATAAAACTGCGAAGTCCACTTATTATGTGCCCACTTAACCTCTTAGGTAACAAAACAAAAGAAAAGGAGAAAAATGAGCAAACGTTAACACTAATGTAGACTCAAACTTTTGTTTTTTACTATAGACTTGTATTCTATAGTATCTCACACACTAGGTACTGGAGTATTTCATACCAAAGTTCAAATTGATAAGTCTTGTTTGACCATAAATATGCGCAAAATTGCACAAGTGACTCACAAAAGATCTTAAAAATGAGGAGACAGTCAGTTTCTAAACATCTAATCATAGCACCTCTTGAAATCTCCAAAAATCAAATTGTCTTTGAAAACAAGAAGTGTAAAGCCCTTTTAAGTAAATTTGTTTCCAGACCAGGATTTCATTTTATTTTTTTTTGCTTCCAGATTAATTAAGACCTTTAACAGAAAATTATTAATTACATCATCACATCTATATAATAGAGTTCACTGTAGTTATGTAGGAGTCAATGGTATTCAAACGACATCTTTTGATGAAGTAATCGGACTGCTTCTGGGGTCTGTTTCAGCTGCTATGGGCGTGCTTCAAATGCAAATTACTGCCAAATGGATTCTTTCTAAATTCCAGCCAATTAAAATACATTTAAAGTGCAGCTGGTGGAAAGCAAAAGACCTACAATTGTGCAAGAAACTTTAGGGCAATGAGATAAAATCCCCAAGTTTGGCTAACAAGATTATTAAATAATGCATTTTTGTAGAAGTGGAGAAACCAAACAAAGAGCTCTCCTAAGCTCCAGTCAAAAGCAGAGATGACACTTTTAGCACTACCTTAAAAGAGACAAAGCAGGGAGTGTGTTTGTTAGGGTGTCAGTTTTCTACTCCTGGCTCTTTAAACCATGTAAGTTTGGCAGCTTGCCCTATGTGGTGCTGCATACAAATATTGACAGAACACAGTGGTATTTGTTAAACCCGTTCTTGAGAAGCGAGTGATTAAAACTCTGAAGGAAGATCTGAGAACCTCAGACATTTTTTGTCCTCAATAACGTTATAACATTTACAGAATGAAAGAGAAAATACTGAGTTTGGTAAAATGAAAACATTGACCTTCCATTTCTGCTTTGCCTTGTCGGTAAGGACAGATTTTTGTTTGTTTTAAATCTTATGATAAAAAAAGAGCTTACATTTAGCACACTGAAAAGTGCTGTTAGCACTTTTGACTTAATCCTGTGATTTGGGAGGAAGCTGTGTGACAGTATGTGTAAATAGACAGAAGATGTTACCCAGTAACTATGTACCATCAGCATTAATGTTACATACTGTACCTTTTTCTCAGTACTGTTCCAGTGTCCGATAGGTGCTTACAGACATTTTTAATATACATTTATAGTTTAATGTCTGGTACTTTCCTGACAAGTTCCCAGCTGTATTCTGTCTAGCTGTATCAATAGGGGGATTTCAGAATTTGCTGCATGTACCGTACTTTTGAAAAGTTATTCTCTCTGCTATCTAATTGATCGTTGTGATTCTAGTATTCAAATGCAAACCAAGGACTTCTAAAAATGTGTCGCCTGCTCTTTCTTTCAACTTTAATTAGTTGTTTTATCTGAGAATATCGTCTTCGTCTTTTCTGGTATTTTAAAAGAAACAGCTGAAGTTGCATTCATGAAAAGTGTATATTACACTATTTAAAATGTGTAAATCATTATAAATCATATCTGATTTCATTTATTACATTCTGGTGTACTGTAAATATGAATGTCTGCAGGGACTTGAAGACAGTATTGGTTTATACCGGGGGTTCTCAAACTGGGAGTTGGGACCCCTCAGGGGGTCGCAAGATTATTACATGGGGGGTCGCAAGCTGTCAACCTCCACCCCAAACCCCGCTTTGCCTCCAGCATTTATAATTGTGTTAAATATATAAACAAGTGTTTTTAATTTATATGGGGGGGGGTCAAACTCAGAGGCTTGCTATATGAAAGGGGTCACCAGTACAATAATTTGAGAACCACTGGTTTATACTCATCATTTCATCTCAGCACTTTAAATCATCTGAAATTCCAGATTGATGATTGCTATTTCAACACATTATGGTCCGTACTCTTTGGCTTCACTTTTGCTAACTGTGAGCAAAGAATCTTGCACATTTCATGGTATGGGATCATATTTCAGCAATAGGGATTCATTAAATGTGCCTTGTTAATCGTTAATGTGCAAGTAGCACTGAGCATATGCCAAGCTGAGACTTTAAGAAAAGCTTCATGTGCCTACTGACAAAATAAATGCTGGTTAGTCTGTGGAATAATAGTTTAAATGTATTTTGCAACAAACTTCAATGTATGAGTTCAGCTATCGTATGAAAATAAGTCTGGTGAAGTAAAAAATTAGTAAATTCAAGAAATACATATTAAAATTCCCTACATTAAGGGCCTTGATTTTGAAAGCTTTACTCATTAAACTAATCCCATTGAAGTGGATGGAACTATTTATTTGGCCAGGTACAACACATCATTAATAACTACTACAGAATTGGGGTTCAAAGAATGTGTGTAAATAATATTTATTATGGGCTATGGTGAGATACAGAAACATATACATATAAAAAAACCCACAAACCCAAATCCTGCAAAGACTAGTGCACCCATTTAACTTTAGACAAGTTTTTGCAGGATTGTGTGAAAGTCTTTTTGAAGATAAAATGCAATTGAAAAGCCTTGAGAAAGATGGAAGGATAGGTGGGGAAATGGGTCAGCAACTCATTGAAAAAACAACAACAACCCGCCTCTGGTAGCACCAACATACCCAGATCTCTAATCCCACTGCAAAAGTGACTTTCATGTTGCCATCTTCTATATTTACCCACCTTTCTAGAGTCCACTGAGATGCTAAATATGATTATGATTATTGTTAAAGGACAAATTGAAAAAGCTACTTTTTTAGGGGGGTTATGAAGGATAGTAGGAAACCTATCTTTCCAAGAAGCTAGTACATGGATGTCTGAAAAATGGGTTAATTTCTCTGACACTTGGATTGTCATTATTCTCTTTACCAGGAGTCTCAGAAAAGACTTGTTTCAAACTGAGACTTTGTCCCAAACGAAGAGGCTTGATCCAGTTAGTGTAAACCAAGAACTGAATTTAGCCCTTTCTATACAAATGTTCTTCTTGTCCTGGACTTTTCTGTAAACTTCCCTTACACACATGGAGTGATTGGTGTCTCTGGCTTTGATTCTGTATATACTATATCTGTTCCTTCAAGGGGAAAAAAGAAAGAGTTGGTTAGACAGTGTTGAGACAAACAGGCAAGAGAGATCTATTGCTACTTCTACATTCCCTGCTCTATCTTCATATCATATTAGCCATTGGCCGTGGTATTAGTATCAGAGATCAGAGCCCCATTGTACTATGTACTGTACAAATACAAAGTGCGAGCCAGTCCCTGCCCTGAAGAGCTTACAGTCTAAACTCATTTTGAATTCAGAGTTATAAGTTTGAGGGGGGTGCAGTTGTATCTTTGTGCATAACTAAGGAGCTGAATCCCTGCTTTACATGAAAAACACAGCTCATCCTTAACTATGGAGTCATGACTGGCACCATCTTAAGACACAGAGCAGGAGGAGAAGCAGAGGTTGGTAGATGCTAGTATTGATCCTGCACCTCAAACTTGGTCTGACTCCAATAGGAGTTTGGAAGGTGGAATCAGGTCTTATGTTTATAATAGCAAGCAGATGTGATCTTACTCTTTTCTGGAGCTTATGCTCCCTCCCTTGTGCAGTATTATATCGATTACTCTGCTGCTGCCACTACTTCTTCATGTCTTTGACAGATCAAACATGAAAGCCCTCATGTGTGAACATATCCTCCTTTCCTTTATCAAAAGACTAGAGCTATGAAAAAATGGTCACTCTGCAGCAGGACAGATGCACTGCTTTTCATAATAATGAAAAGGAAAATATTATTCAGAATCAAGAGTTATTATTTTATTTTATCATCTGTTTTAGTATTTCAGTGCTGACAATATTCTTGGTACTGTACAGCACACAGATAAACAGACCCTGCACCAAAGACCTTATGTAAAACAATGCACTATGGGTGTCATATCCCTTTCTAATGGCTGGTCCATGTTAGAGGATAAGGGTGAAAGCATGACCCATCTGAAGTCAATGGCAAAACACCCATTAACTTTGGTGAGGGAGGATTTCACCTTAACTGCTAGCAGTTAATAGAGTTGCTTCTTTAGCTCTAGTAATCAAGGCGTATGCTTTTAGTGTTGAATGTCCCAAATTCAAAACCCTTCAGATGACTCATGCAGAAGGTCCATACACTTATAGGCTCAAAGCCAGAAACAAATAAACTGAGATGAAATGGGAGACCCAGAAGATGGTATTAACTTAGAATAAATTTTGGGAGTTTTTTAATGGACTTTTGTTTACTTTCTTTAGTTGCTTAGGATTCTGTTATTTACCAGGAAAGAGGATGGTGTTCAGAGCAGAAAAGCTATTAGAGTAAAATTTCTCACCATAATTTGCCAGGTTTTGCTATATTTTTTTTCTAAATCAAAGGTGTGAAAATCTGTGATGTTTGGTGAAAGATGGCAAAATTCTACTTTGTAACAAAGGCTTACTCCATGAGAATTCAATACTTCTGGAAACTCAGAATTGAAACAAAGTGCAACTGCTGAATTGTACATTCTAGAGTGATAGATCGCTAGAAAAACTTTTGGATGTGAATTTCACTTACAGCATGGCTAAGATATATCATCTCATAAAGACAGATTATGTGCATAGATCGTCTTAGTTATGCACCAGTACTAACATACAATAGACACATTGATGTATCCAACATGTTTCTTGTAAGCTGAGCATTTTAGATTTGAGTACCTCTTGGTTTCATGGAGAAGAGACCCCTGACAATCCTGCTTTCTACTGAATTTTTGTAGCTGCTTCAGATCCTCCCATATTTTTCAAATTGTTCTGTTAGGACACTGTGACTAATAGCAGTGTTGTAGATGTTACTGAATCACTGAAACTTAGGAACTCACTCAGTGTTTCCTCTAAAAGTCAGGGAGTTGAGGTGGGTCAGCAGATTGGATGACTACCTATCCTATGATATTTCTTCTAAGAATGACCTCACTGTGGTGGACAGTGCTGATTGGCCAAACCATAACTTCACTCAATCATGGCCCTTCTAAGCTTACTTCAGCCTTATGTATAATAATTAAAAACATACAGTTCTTAAACACTACCCAATAGAACAAAGAGATGAACCAAGAACTCCAAAGCTTAACATGGAGGTTGTGGTAGAAGTTATAAAGGCAAGGCACTCTCCATTTCAAATTCAGGGAACCAATGAGCGCATGGCCTGCTATGGAAATACAAAAATTTGAAATGCAGATCTACTCCAAAAAATGGCTAGATGATATGTTGCCTCCTTTGTCTAGGCCCATTCCCCGTGTGGTACTGAGTCAGAAATTCAGACTCTAGTAACACGTATATTATCACTAAGGAACTAACATAACTATGTGAGATAAAATTATGTTCCTGTTCACACATAATCAATTACATTTCCCTGCATGCCAAAATGTGCCCTCATTTACTCCTGTGCAATCCTATTGAGGACAGGGGTAGCAGAACCTAGGTGTGAATGGCAGCATAATTTGACCTATAGAACCTTTACTAATGGTAGATCTGAGGAACAAGGAAAGAACACGGCTTGCTTTTCATATCCAGGATGGTTTTTCCAGAAGTTCGGAAAAATATATTTTTACTTTTAAATGGAGAAAATTGTGTATGGAATCACAGTGAGATACAAAGGGCTTGTCTACACAAGAAAATATTGTGGTTTAAACAATACAGGTGTACTGGAATTTCAATATTTTCTGGTAGCAGTAACGGACACTGATATATGAGAGGGCCTATCAATGAAAGGAATGTGAAAGCCTTTGGCAATCAGTGCACATTACTGCGTTTTGCTAAACGATACTCATGCTTTAATGGAATTACTGTTTTTACTATGTGTGCCCTGCCCACACTACCATTGTTATTTTCCTACCCAAAGCCAAAAAGCTTTTCCTTTCTCTGTGGTGGGAACCACAAACTAGGGATACAGAATCATTTTAAAATTACTACTTCTGCGGTAACCCACATGAATGTTGTGTTTGTCACTTTATCCCAAGTGAATCCACACTAGATCTTGCAACTGTGAGCTTTGCTTCCCTCAGGCTTTAGCCCCGGGCCCCAGCAGGCACTACCCCACAGGGCAGGTTGTTTGTGTCTTGCTCAGAGGGTCAGTGAGTTTGGCCACCCCTGATCTAAGTCATGGCTGTAGCTGCATTGCCCCAGAAGGAGCCCCAGCAAAGAACCGTTACCCCCTGCCCCATGTTCTCAATGGGGAAGTAATCTGGTACTGGCCCTTACCAGATTATTTTCTCTCCATCCTCTCACCCATGCTGGCCCAGCTATGCTAGCCAGTTTGTTAAGGGGGAAGAGGCAAAGATCCACCTGTTTGTTGCTCATTACCTTCCCACCTCCATGGGAGGAGATACGAGCTATGCCACCCCTGCTTTCCCCCCACATATCCGTAGCTGAGGTATAGGAACACAATACAGGGAAATGTGTGTGGGTGGAGTCTTACCACTCTTGTACGGCTGCATAAGGCCAGGCCACAAGTTGACCCATTGCAAATAGCAATACTTGGTTGTTGGAACAAGGAACAAAATGTGTTGTCAACATTGTGTGCTCTTCCAGTAACAATGCTCTTAACCTGTGTGACCACTTTATATGATAGCAAAGTGTAAGGTGCAGCAGCTGTTAGCCTTGGGCTGCATCTGCACTTGGAGCTGAGGGTGTGATTCCCAGCTTGCTGAGGTGTGCTTGAGCTAGCAGGCTAAAATAGTAGTGTAGCCACAGTAGCATAGGTAACGGCAAGCGGCGGCATAGGCTAATTGCTCTGAGAACATACCCACAGGGCCTGGGCAGGTGGTTAGGCCATGACACTCCTTGCCACTGCCTGTGCTACTGTGGCTATGCTACTATTTTATTAGCCTTTCAGCTCAAAGAGAGCTAATGTTATGTCTACTCAAGCTGGGAATCACATCGCTAGCTCCAAGAATAGATGTAGCCTTGGTTTATACAGACTAGCTTTTAAGAGTTACTCACATGTTACTGCTATGGTGGAATGCGCCAGCACTGTTTAGTCTCTTCTGTATTCTGCTAATTTTATCATTTGTATATAGAAAACAATGTACAATGGCTTTTAAATAAGGGCTAGGTTCTAGTTTTTGAATGTGTATCTACGTCACAGGTATTTTTAAGTCCAATGCATGGGATTTCATATGTTTAAAAAAAGCTTGTAGCAATATTGTTTTGTGTTGTAATCATACCTGATCTCACAAGCTAAATTGTGAGGGGGGAGGGATAGCTCAGTGGTTTGAGCATTGGTCTGCTAAGCATTGGCCTGCTAAGCCCAGGGTTGTGAGTTCAATCCTTGAGGGGGCCACTTAGGGATCTGGGGCAAAATCAGAACTTGGTCCTGCTAATGAAGGTAGGGGGCTGGACTCAATGACTTTTCAGGGTCCCTTCCAGTTCTATGAGATAGGTATATCTCCATATAATAAATTGGGGTTGGCGTGGTCTGTAATGGGAGGTTCCTAGGATGCTAAGAGTAATAGTGTTTGTGATTCAGGGTGAGACACACTTCCCTCCAACTCAGTGTGGTATATGGGGTCATGTGTATATATAGCTGTATATAAAGTATGTGTTTTAAAGTGCTTTGTGATCTTCTGGCAAGAAATGTGCAGTGCAGACATAAGGTATCACGATTAATAGTAACAATTGAGTGGATATTTTATTGGCTGTAGCTCTGAACCATAGAACTATAAGAGAGCAGAAAGCAGCAAATCACCCTGCACCCTACTTGGCCGCTCAGGAAAGCATGAACAAGAGCCATATGTGAGTAATTTTAAAACTAAGTGTCTGTAAATGAGTTCTTTGTTTATTAAAAGGAGACAGAGAGGAAAAAATCTGTAGGCTAGATCTGACATGTCATGGCTTTGTGTAACACAAGGACTGTGCATGGGTCTCATGTAGTAGAAAAGGATCTTGGTAGAAGTACCCACCATTACAGGTCTCCACTAGAAGTTCTCCAAGAACACACCAAACTGAGGGGCTATACTTTCCTTGCAGCCTCATTCTTCAACATACCATTTCTGTCCGCCTATGGGAAATGGTGAATGAGAGGCAACCCTTTCCTCTGCCTCCTGAGAGTTTTACATAGTTGTACCCTGATTGAAGAAACAGTTTCTTTATTGGTAAAACTGGGGCCTACTGAGAGTGATGCTGGCCCTACCCTTCAGCAGTAGAACAGTCTGTTTAACATGACATTCCACTAGCGATTGTACAAAACAGCTTCCTTATGCACCAAATTAAAAAAAATCACAGAACAAATGTGACCCTCCCACAATATTTGCCATTTTTATACTTTTAATTTAGAGCTCACCTTACTCACTTTGAGTAGTGCTTTTGTCTTCAAATAGACTCACAAGGGCAGATCCTCGGGGAGTGTAAATTGTCATCACTCTATTAAAAATCAATTATTGAACTTCAGTGGAACTATGACAATTTTCATAATCTGAGGATCTGCCCCACTGGTTTTAATGGGACTATCTGAGAAATAAGGTACTACTCAGTTAATATTAGAGTGTCTGACTCAAGCCACAGAGATTGTTGTTCCTTTTTTTTGGGGGGGGGGGACCCATTCAGTAGGCCCTGTACAGACACATAGGACCACATTCTGATATTCTCCCTCAACTAGTACCTCACTCCTTAAATAGTCTTGTTTATTCCAATAGCACCACTACACCTGGTGGAAGGGAATTGGAATCTGATCCATAATTATAGATAGTTCCTGTCCCAGAGAACTTACAGTTGAAATAGACAAAATGGGCAAAGGGTGCTCAGAAAAGGAGTATTTTTGCAATTAACAGATGGTGAACAGAAATGCAGACAAGTGATTTGCCCAAGGTGTCACAGGGAAGCAGTGGCAGAGCCAGATACCAAACCCAGATCTTCTGAGCTCTTGTCCAGTGTCTTAATAACCACAGAACAATCCTTCCTCTGGTTGTGAAGGCTCTTAACTAATCTTTTCCATCAAGGTGACAGATGTTGTCCTGGATCTTTTTAAAAAGATGAGTGTGATCTTGTCTTTTGACACTTGGGCAGATTTTTTTCTTTTAAATAAGATTCATGGAAATTGTTCTGTAAAGACCTTTGCTTTCCAAAATAAGAATTTCAAGAAGGGAATGCTACTTGCATGCTGCGTATAGTTGTATGCCTCTGATTAAACCAGTCAAGCTAAAAGTGGTGGACCATGAAACCCTAAATAACCAGGGCCGTTAATGTGCTTTGTCAAGCACTTGTTTAAAGAAAAAAAATGTTCATTCAGTCTGGCATTTGCCCCAGTGCAAACAGCCTAAATAACTTATTTTGCACCATGAAATTCCTATTTACGCCCGCGGTAAGTGATTAAGTAATGCAAAAGGCCCTCTTTACTGGGGTTAATTTCACCGTTGAGAAGAGATTTATGCTTTCAATTTTGGAGGAAAACTATCAGAACTTTCAGGACCGGGTGTGTTATTCCCATTGACTTCAGTGAGGCCAGGATTTCACCACAGATTCAAAACTAACGCCAATCTGAGTGGATACTTACTGAAGAAACAAAATACCCCATAGCACTTAGCTGAAGATCACTGTGTCAACAAAATGAGTTTTGAGAACCAAACTCTGTGAGATCTATTGCTGAGAATGCATGGTTGTTGGACACTCCCTGTACTACTATCACCTAATATCTTTTTGCAAAGCAAAGGTGCTAAGATATTATGGTGATGAGGCCAGAGAATTACCTGCATAGATCAATAGACAGTGCCATTTTGGTATCCTTTATTATGAAGAAAAGTGTATAAAGCCCAAACTCTTCTGTAAATATAGAGTTGTATAAACACAGGACCTACTGTTGTACTGCTACCAGTATAGAAAAATTGACAGAAAAAATATTAATATTATTACAACTGAATATTTGGATAAGGTTTAAAAGTAAGGGCTACATCCTCAGTTGTGTAACTTGCCATCACTCCATCGAAGTGCATATGGAGCAGTGCTGATTTTTCATAACATTCTTTATTATAAAAAGGAAATCTATATTGTAAAGAAATGAGCCACTCTTCCGGATTAGATGTGTAATATTATGTGACTTTTTTAAGCAAGTCTTTTCATTGAAAAATACTGGAGGAATCTTCTGTGATAATATTTCTGACTGATTTTAAAATGTAATTTCTTTTAGCTTGGTTGTCCTGTCAGAGAATTATGTATGGCGTATATTAGAACCGCCTGATCTGTAAAATATAATGCTTTTGAAGCAATTATTTGTTTGGAATGATACAAACAGAGGTCTTGCAGGATTGGGTCCTTACCCATACAAGTAGTCCCAGTGAAGTGAATGGATCTACCCACATGAGCAAGAGTTTTCAGGAGTGGGCCCAAATCATCGCTTTTCTGATCCATGTCACTATATGGTATCTTACTGACAATGTGACGTCAGTTTGTATTAGCTCACCAGCTTCATAATGTGGTTTTGTTCCTGTTCCCCCTGAAGTTAATGGCAAAACTTCCTGGAACCCCACTTTTGATTCACTTAGATTAATTAAGAAAATGCTATATTGACAAACCACGATACACAAAATCCAGATTGTGGCATGAGGTTTTAGCTGCATAAATTCCATTGGTATTAGTAAGAGTTGAATATAAATTCTCGTAACTGAATGAAGAGTATTTTTCTAAATATTTGGCATAGCTTCAGTGTCCCACTGAGCAGGTATATTCCCCAGAACTTCTACCAGTGCAGTCCAAAGCTGACCTTATTTAATAACTTGGAAGATGAGAACCAATGGAGTCTCCTACAGGATCAAATATAGAATATTCCATCTTTGTCCAAGCATATTGGCTTTTTGGATCAGGGATTCTATACACTTTGTATTCTGCAAACCACTTCATTAGACAGATTCTCATAGATGATTCTCATCCTCCAATGCCCCAATTCTTGTTATTTAAAAAAGACAGTTCTGTTGGCCACCAAGAAGGGCTCTTTGGACCGTTGTTGGACTACAGTCTGGGAACTGCTGAGACAGAATATTACATATTTTGACTTGTCTCCACAAGCTGCTTTATGTGTTGTTTAGGTGCAGCCTTCAAATCCTTTCAAATGCTAACAATAAAGCTCAGTTCGATAGTGTGCGTGCCTTGCTTTAGAGAGACAACAGTTCAATAATTAGTCAGAAAAAATATTTGAGATTTTTGAGACACTCTTTCATATATATTTTTAAATATAGCTACCAGTCATACAACTTGCCAGACAATAAACAATGGGAAAGTTTGTCTCCATAACCAAACTAACCAGAGTGGAAAAAGATGGAATTCTTTCAATAAAATAAATTCTGTTCTTCTTAGATGTCATGAAAATTGATGTCACTTCTAATTCTTCTGCAAAAATCACTACATTTTGCCGCCAGTCAATGCAGTCCTTTTCTCCCTGACCAATCTATAAAAAGACATTGTGTACAAACTTCTATTTTCTGTGCCAGAAATGCATTCCTGGAATATAATGGAGCCTTTTTGTTTTGTTTAGAAATGTAGATAATACTTTCTCCATGAACTTTGATAACATTTATTTACTACTATAAACGATTAAACTGAGTTCTTTTGGCAATTCAAAGTGGAATCCCCCAGCAGTAAACTTCTCATTATTTATTTTGTAAATATTATGCTGGAAATAGTCTTGCATGACAGCTTTACATGAATAGCATAAAGCTTCATATCTATGAATTCTAAGGGCTCTGTCTATAAAGTGAGGGAGACTTTTAATGGACTGAACAAGAAGAACCTTTTCTAGGTTCAGATGGCGACCCAACCTTTACAGGTGTGTATTATTCAGACTGACTTGATTGCAGTGGTTTGGACCATAAGCTCTTCTTTGCTGATGAGATCAGCTTTACTGCTGTGGTGTCCAGTGAGTGTTTGCTTCTGTGGAGCTTACACCCAAGATTCTGGAAATCCCCAAGCAAAAAGCCATAACTCACTGAGATGACTGTGCATGAACAGTGGTGCACACTGTGAGTGTTAAGCTTACCTGATAAAATTAAAAGATTAGAAATGTTGGCATGTGAATGACAGCTCTGAGTCAGATGGACTCTACTCTTGCACAGCCATTCAACTTTCCAGCTAAACACACTCATTTTTGGTTTGTGTGTCTGCTCTCCTAATTGCCATTGATAGACCTATTTGCAGTCAGCTGTGCCAGTCCTTGTTTGTTTAACCCAATGACTGGCTTGGTGAGTAATGCTCTACTCTCTTGTCTTCAACCATACCTACATGCAATCAGAGGCTCTACAGGCAGATTGATCACAATGCAGTGCATCTCCTAAGCTGGCCATCTCTCTCTCTCTCTCAAAAAAAAGTGCACGGATGTGTCTTTGCTCAGCTGGATATTTTTTCTTTCCTTTTTTTGATTGATTTTGTTCCCCTGGTGTCTTGCCTTTACTCCATGGCTGCGGATTGTACTCTTCTTGTTATTGACAGCAAGTAATAAATGCTGAAGGTGATCAATGCAGTTCAAGCTGCATGGTTCATTTTTAATTATCTTCTCTACCATATAATGTAGACGTATGGCATTGTGTTAAAATCAATGTGGGGGGTGGAGGAGGAAGAGAAAGAAGACCATGTTCAGTTGCTCTGAAAATCAAACCACTTTTGTTTAGTTGCCTAAGAATGGATTTAGTAGCCTGACTTTTTTTATTTTTTTTGCAGCAGTGCGGTGCACATACAATTCCCATTGAAGCCAATGGCAGGGTGGGAGTGTTCAGCACCTCTGAATCTGGCCACTCAGCTCAACTTTAGGTATCCAGCTTTGGAAATCTTGGCCTTTGATATTAGAGAAGGACAGCAGAAATAGTCTATGTAGGTACAGTATGGTTGATAGTAATGTGTATCTAGAAATGGAAATGACCACATCTGAGGTGGAAGAAAAACATAAAGGGCTTAACGCGCTCAAATCAGGGGGATCAGATCACTTCCACCCCAGAATACTGAAAGACCTGGCCCATGAGACTTCTAGTCTGGTAGCAAGGATTTTTAATAAATCTATCTATTCGGGGGTAGTACGATATGAATGGAGAATAGCTAATGCCATACCTATATTTAAGAAAGGGGAAAATTATAGACCCATTAGTCTGATCTCACTAGTATGCAAGGTTTTAGAACAGATTGTGAAGGAAAGAACAATTACATTCAGAGAGGTAAATAGTAAAGGGGGATGCAATGCAATATTGGTTTGCCAGACTAACCTGATTTCCTTCTTTGAGAACAGATTTTTTAGACAAGAGAAGTGCAGTAGATCTAATATTCTTGGATTTCAGTAAAACATTTGACATAGTGCCAAATGGGAAATTATTAGTTAAATTAGGGAAGATGGGGATCAATATAAGCATTGTAAGGTGGATAAGGAATTGGCTAAAGGGGAGAAGGTAACAGGTTGTGCTGATAGGTGAATTATCAGAATGGAGGGAGCTTATTAGTGAAGTTCCTTAGGAATCAGTCCTAGGCCCAGTCATAGTCAATATTTTCATGAATGACCTTGGCACAAAAAGTAGGAGTGTGCTAATGAAATTTGCTGATGATACTAGGTTGGGAGGCATTGTCAATATAGAGGAAGATCAGTACATTATACAGGAAGATCTGGATAACCTTGAAGACTGGAGTGACAGAAACTGGGATGAAACATCAATAGTACAAAGTGGAAAGTTATGCTGTTAGGGTCTAGTAATAAGAATGCCTACTACATGCTGGGGGCTCGTCAGTTGCAAGTGACAGAAGAAGAGAGAGTCCTGGGTGTGTGGGTCAATCACAGGATGACTATGAACCACCAATGTGGTGTGACTGTGAAGAAGGCAAATGTGAACCTAAGATGTTTTAGGTGAGGTATTTCTAATAGGGATAGAGCTGTATTAATGCTATTGTACAAGGCACTGGTAAAACCTTATTTGGAGTATTTTGTACAATTCTGGTCACCAATGTTCAGGAAAGATGAATTTAAACTGGAACAGGTGCAGAGAAGAGCTATTAGGATGATGAGGGGAAAGGAGGGCCTATCTTATGGGATGACACTGGAAGAGCTTGGCTTGCTTAGCCTAGCAAAAAGAAGGCGGAGAGGGGATATGATTGCTCTCTATAAATATATCCACGGGTTAAATGCCTGGGACAGTGAAGAGCTATTTAACCTAAAGGACAGTGTTGGCACAAGAACAAATGGATATAAACTGGCCATGAACAAATTCGGCCTGGAAATTAGAAGAAGGTTTCTAACAACTGGAAGTGTGACGTTCTGGAACAGCCTCACAATAGGAGTCATGGGGGACAAATAACTTAATTGGTTTTAAGAGAGCTGGACAAATGTTATGAGTGCAAGTGTACGATAGGATTGTTTGTGATGCTAGGCAGCAGGCCTCAACAGCCCTGGGGCTCACTTCAGGTTTATGTCCTATGTTCCTAAAGTGCATGCTTCAAGGTTTCAGCTGGCCACTGGCAGGGGTCAGGGTGGGATTTCCTGCCTCTGAAGTATCAGGAGATGGCCATGGCTGGAGATGGTACATTGTGAGGGTTGACCAGTGCTCTTTGGCGGCACAGACCATTCTCTCTCTCTCTCTCTCAGGTGCTTGGCTGGCTGGTTCTTGCTCACATGCTCAGGGTCTAATTGATCGCCAGGGGTCAGGAAGGAATTTTCTCCCAGGTAAGATTGGCAGTGACCTGGGTGGGTGGGTGGGACTTGCCTTCCTGTACAGCCTGTGGGTGTGAGTCATTTGCCAGGATCATCTGGGTATATCTCACTTAATTATTTCACAGCCATTGAGAGAGCTTCAAGCACTGATGCATCTTGGCCGCTTCTATTCTCTGTCTGTGGCACATAATAGTCTAATCTCCGGTGGGCTGTAATACTTTGTTTTCATTTTGGTTGTTGGGTTTAGTGTGTGGGTGCTGGGAGGGGTTGTTGGCCTGTGCTATACAGGAGGTCAGACTAAGATCAAGTCTACACTTAAAATACTGAATCAGCGCTACTGCAGCACTTTAATGAAGACACTCTATGCCGACAGGAGAGCGCTCTCCCGTTGGTGTAGTAAATCCAGCTCCTCGAGAGGTGGTAGCTATGTTGGCAGTAGAAGCGCTGTCTACACAGGGGGTTAGGTCGGTATAACTAAGATGCTCAGGGGTCTGTATTTTTTTGCACCTCTGAGAGATGTAGTTAAACTGTTATAGGTCTGTAGTGTAGACCAGACATAAATGATCCAGTGGTTCCTTTTGGCCTTACAGTTTATGACATTAAGTGATCAGCAAGCACCAAGAGCACAGAGAGTTGCACACATTAAGGTGATGATTTTAAAAGGTATTGTATACTTGCCAAGGCCATCCAGTGTAAGAGCAGGGGAAGAAGTTAAGAGTAAGGAAAAAAATTTAAAAGCCTCTTTTACTGATAAGAACCATGTGAGGCTTCAAGTATGATTAAAATATTGATTCAAGGATCTCAAGACTTGTAACTTCATTGCCATCCTACAATTGCTTTGTAATTAAAGTTCAAATAGACAAGAGTAAACCAGATTTCTGAGTTAGTTTAATTCTTATTTTTCCAAATGCCTCATACAATCTTTAGCTAGAAGTACCATGAGTATTATCACCTATCTCTTACACTTACAGCTCTTTTGGCTGGAAGCATGACTGATTTTGATATTACCAGAGGATGAAAGCATTATTTCAAGTGTTCTGAATGAAATTCTTGGTTTATCATCAAATGCAATTTATAGCTGCCTTCGCTTTTGCTTTATGTGCCAGTTCCGTAGCTCTGTAATATGGTCCCCCAAAGAACTTGCCTTTTCTCTTTTAGGCTCAAAGCTTGATTTAATTGAATTGAAGTTTTCCATTTACTTCAACAGGACATGTACTCCTTAGAGTCTGATCCAAAGCCCATTGAAATCAATGGGAGTCTTTCCACTGACATCAGTAAGGCCCTTCAAGCAAAATTCTCTCCCTCTGCCTTGAAAGTACATTACATTAGGTTGGGATTTTCAAACGTGCCTAAGGGAGTAAAATGTTCAGATCCCAATGAATTCCCATTTCAGTACATAACCCCTTTAGAATCTAGTGGAAGCAAAACAGAGAGGGTAGGTAATTCCAGTAAATGTCAGAATGTCAGATCGAGCCCTTGCTAGAAGTAGAAGATGTTCAATAATACTCCTATGAACATCTAATTCTTCTCACTTTACCACTCTCAGACTATTAGGAAATCAACAAGAAAGGTTATTGTCCACAGAGGAAATCACAACTGTACCAGCTAGGAGCCCACTCTAATATCCTGAATGGAAAACATCACATACTGTAACTTCTCATGACATTGAGGGGGAGAAGAATGACCTGCAATACTTCTCGCAGCATGGGAACAGGCATGAGTTTGTCCTGCTAAAATCAATGCAGCTTATTAGCGCCTAGTGGTGGAAGAGCTTAGAAAAACAACAAAGTGCATTGTTTTCATTCGGTGGTATTGTATGTAATGAGAGATGTGACTTTTCAGATTAAAAGAGGCAACTGTCTTCAGAGAAAAGAGGTGCCAGAATAAAAATGGCTAAGAAATTACTCAGCATATTTGAGGATTTAGATTCAGTTAGGGCACTGATCACAGTCTGATTGAAAGCAATGGAAGGATCCCCATTGATTTCATTCGGCTTTGGATCGGCTCCTTACTACCTGAGTTAAAAATACGTAGGCCCAAATCTTCAAAGGTATTTAGAAAGCTAACTCCCATTGAAATCTTTGGGGATCCTAGGCCATAGCTCATTTCTTCCTCTAATCAATTTGTATTTAAGGACACGAAAAAACGTTAACCCCTCGTTCACCATAGTTCCTTGCCTTTCAGAGGGAGGTGTATGATTTTAACCATTGAAACTGAACTTTGGGGATTGTTTTGGTGCGCATCCCATTCTGATGTTCTTATTGCATCCAATGAACCATGGGGCTAGCTGTATAGCTGTCAACTCACCTGTGCTCCTTTTACCTCTGAGCTTTATCTTTTCAATCCAGGATCTCTCTCTACTGATTTATAATAGTCTTGCAGCATTGAGAGCCCTGGAGAAGTGCTATTCTACATTTAAATACACACATCTAGATGTGTTGTACATTACTTTGTACTGCATGGCTAAAATGATGCTATGAATCTTTTTTTTATTACAGGTTATATTAGGGTGACCAGACGTCCCGATAAAATCGGGACTGTCCCGATTTTTAGGCGTTTGTCCCGCGTCCCGACCGATGTTTGGTCGGGACGCAATTTGTCCCGATATTTCACACTCCTGTTTTTTGTTTCTTTGTTTGTTTTGTTTTGTTCCGCCGGCGGGACTCCGCTTTTTTTCCCCCCCTCCCCCTCTGCCGGCGGGACTCCGGGACTCCGCTTTTTTTTTTTCCTTTGCTCCGCCAGCGGGGACCCCCCCCCTCATGTGTCCCGATATTTTCTTTCATCCCATCTGGTCACCCTAGGTTATATAAAATCCATCTCTATATATTTATTTTTAGGGAGATTGGTCACTAGGGCTTGGGGGGGGGGGAAATCTGCCACCTCCTGAGGATCCAAGCTACTAGCCAGGGAAATACCTTCGGCCTATTTTTCCTCACAAAGGCTGGACCCTGTTTCCTCTGTGGCCATGGCTCCTGCATTTCAAAGAAGGATAGTTGCGTGCTGTATATAATTGTAATGTATTGTCAATCTGTTTCTTGTAAGGTAATTTACTACTAGGGCCAGTAAAATAGCAGAAAAAATAGTCATTTAATGTAATTGATGAATTCCACCAGTAGTAATTTAATAATATATGTGCTGAATAATAGCTGTAGAACTGGGTGACTATAAAATAACTGTTACTATGCTATGTTCTCTTGACTGGTTCAGGGGTGTGAGTACCAACTTCAGGGAAGACTGTTAAGAAACAGGGCAAACACCCTAAATTGGTTCTGAATTCTATAGTTAGATTTCACCTCCCAAGTATCAAGTCTGAACTCCTTAGGCACTAAAACAGCCATAACATGGAGTCACAGAGAATCCCCTTGGGTACTGTGGTCTACTTTGCAACCCAGGCAAGTTTGGCTTTGTGATAGATCGTCTGTTACACCAAAAATCACAATTACTTCCAGTCCCAAAAGACCAGTCACTTACCCATTACACCTTAGATCCTACACCAAAGACAATGCTTCTAGTCAATCCTGTAAGAAGTGAACTAAAGATTTATTAACTAAGAAAAAGAAATAAAAATTATTTAGAAGAGTAAAGCAGGTAAACATACACACACAAATGAGTCACAGTCTTAGGTCCCAAAAGGTAATAGAAGTTTCTATAATAAGCAAGCTCTATATGTCCTTTAGGGTTAACCCAGACCAAGCAAGGGGATCTTCTGCTTATGCTTAATAATTCTTGCCCCTCAGAGTCCAAGCAGCATAAAGATGCCGTTTCTTCCTGTCAGGGAATTTTATTTCCTTCCTCCAGAGTTCAAACTGATGAGACAAGTCTCCATGAAGGTCTCCTCTTCATGGGTTTGGGGGAGCAATCAACAAAATCTTTTGTCCTCTGATGTTCCACAATGGTTTGTCTGATGTCTCTGGGCCTTCTTTTGCTGGGCAGGAGAGAACGCCTCCTGTGGTAAACTAGTATTTAACACTTGCTTAATACTTCTCTCCTGACTGGGCGGTGGAGGGTTACAGTTTCAAAACAAACACTTTTATAGTGCAAAAACTTAAATATTACCTTTATAACATGGGACACAGATATAGTAAAATTACTGCATGTAGCAACTTAAAAGCATTTAATAAAATCTAAACACATTTTCATAAACCTAATATCTATTTTAACAATACCAACACACAGGTGAGCCAGACTGGTTTCCAGCTATGTATTTGTCAGTGTTCAGTTGAGGCATACAGGCCTTGGCATGAGCCGCCCCCTGGTCCACTAGCAACTGACTAGCTATAGAACTGGTTGCCTATTCAATAAGTGTTAATACACAACAATCTCTAATGAATACTGGAGACATGGGATTCAGTTTGCTGAGTACCATCTAACCAAAAGGTTTGTCAGGCTGTTCTCAATAGGAGCTGCTGAGAGATGAGATTTTTTTGAAAAATCTGGCCCTTCATGTCCCATCTAGTCTCTTGTGTGCCCTACGTGCAAGGTAACATGAATGTTCTTTGGTCCCTTTATAACTGGATGTCACAGCAGCTGGGAAAGTTAAATGGCAGCTTAATTTTCATATCTAGAGGCTTCTCATTAGCACAGCTTCCCATAACATCAGTTTAATCTGTATATTGTTCTATTGCATTATGGAAAATCATAGAAATACATATCTGCTAAAGCTAGGTATACACATTTTTGTAATCAGTCCCTGACAGCATCTGTCAAAACAATGCAGGAAAATTCTTGGGCTTGGTTTGTTATTAGAGAGGTCTGTTTGTTTATTCAATAGAAGGAATAAAACACATTGAGAAGATGCCAACAGAGAGACATGGACGCAGTTATAAAGACTTCCAACTTGCAGCTACAGGATATTTCAGTTCCAGCATTTCACATCAATAATAAACAATCTTTATGGGAATCATGAAATGAGAAAATGAATCAAGGGCTAGGATCTATATATTTTTTTAATTTGGTGCTTGCTGTAGTTACATTAGGTTTGATTTGGAGATTGTAAAGAAGCATGTTCCGTATCACAAGAGCCTGAATTTCAAATAAATGTTTCCCAGATACGTGAGGCATTATCAATAATTCATCATCCTAATTCTTCTGAGATGATCTGTTGATGCAAACCATTGGAGCACATGGTACTAATATGAGCATTTATGTGATTCACAGAGCTACAAAGTAGCAAATAACTAGAAATTTTTTCAAGTGACAGCCTGGATAGGCTCTTGAACATCAGAAATGGTGTGTGTGACTGCCACAGTGCAGTATAAAGCATGCTTGTCTTTTCTAAGTGGCCTCTAGTGGTCTCAGGGTATAAGTAAATGCACTTAGACTGGCATCTTCATAGTCCATTTCCAATACCTGATTGACAGGTTATATTTTATATTATTATGCTTTTTTTTTTTTTTTTTTTTAGATCTTTAATAACTCCTTAGTCCCCTGGATGTTTGGTGCTCACAGCAGGACATCTTGGAAAGGGGTGTTTATGTGGGCTCTATAATGTGTGTCTTGACACTCACTGTGTATTGGGCCTGTTTTTTCTTAGAAAGGCGTGCCTCTGGCAGCATGCAGCCAGTTGTGTTACAGAAGGGGATAATGTAAAATCTTTCTCAACCCTTTGTTGGATAGTAAACCTAGAATAAACATACCAAATCCCACAGCTGCAGCTGTGATTTGCCCTCATGTTTTGCAAATTCAGGTGGCAGCCATTCTTTGTTAAACATAGGTTTATTTTAACTCCTTGTCCAGTATCTATGACAGCGCTTCTGTATGTATGACATATGCACGCATGCTCACCCACACATCCGTACAACATGTACCCATTTTAAAGGTATTTTTGAAGATTTATTTACCTCCAAAATTGAGGTGATTTGTAGATTTTTAGGCATCCTATCAGTTATGCACCTTCATGCGTAGTCTGAGAGTCAAGCTTGGTTCAGTGCCATTAGAAGCTGGGAGTACTGACAGCTCATCCTTAGCCCTGGTGAGCTGGGTGTGTTTCATATAATTATCTAGAAGCCGCTCTGTTAAAAGAGCAATCTTGCTGTCTGCTAGAAGTCCCTTCCAACCTTCCTCTGTTGGAGGGATGTTTGCTGTGATGTATCGCTTTGTGGGGGATGAAAGAAAGAAGAAAAATAAGGGGTTAATCATCAGAATTTGGTTGATCTGGGAGAAGCATAGATGGGATTAAATAGTGTTTCCTGCATGTATCTGCAGTCCTTTCTGTAAATCAGTGAATGCACTCAGGGGCCTTTTGAGTGATTTAAGAACACTGGAGTGTTGTAAAGGAAGGCTGGGTGGATTTGTGACCGTAGATGTAAGAAGTGTCCAAGGTTATAAGCCAGAATGTGCAAAATACATGCCTAATGTAACTTTCCTGACTTCAGTGGAGTTAAACCAGGGATGAATTTGATTCAGTGTATAAAATATAAGTGCATACAATTATTTTGGAGGCAAAAAGAAGATAATTATATTTTTCTTTTAGCTTACAGTGTGGAAGAGGAATTAAAACTTGATAGTTCCTATTCAGAAACGTATCACTGTCCCTTCTAAGAGAATGATGTAGACTGGAACTTCATTTTGCATCATTTTATGGGCAACAGTTGGCATCCCCTAGCTGAAACTCAGTCAGCTCCGTGAGTGACTGAGGATTTGAATAAGCACTGCCATAGTTCATTGTTGTTGTGGTTTTGTCCTGAGACAAAATGGGTTTTGTGTGCATTCTGCAATGTGTCATGACTAAAATGTTTGTCTGCTTTTCCGCGGAGGCTGAGAGGCTTGCTGGCTGAGACACAGCTGCGTGCAATGGATCAGCCACAAGCAGGGAAGAACTGGTCCCTGTGGTTTTTGGTCTTGGTTTTGGATACTTGATGTAGGAACTCTCTCTTGCAAACTTTCAGCACAATGGATCCCACTTCTAGCCTTATCCAAAGTCTACTGAAGTCATTAGAAAGATTCTCATTGATGTTAATGATCTTTGGATTAGGCCCTGAATCTGGACCTGGAATATATGGACAAATGCTAGTTTCCGAATAATTATAATGTCACACATTGATAAACAAGTCTCTGTGTACTTCTCTGAAGCTTGATTTCAGTTCTGTAGCAAGGCGCTTGCATTTTGTGGTACTCCAATGCAGCAGTTTGGCTATTCTGTGGCAACTTCAGATTATTGAAAAGCTTCATTTTTATTTATTTATTTAGATATTCTTAATGGCATTTATTTTTATGATAAAGTAAGAAAGCTGTTTCATGTACTAGGTAATAATAATAATAAAAAAAGAACTCCAGGCTTGTAAATTTAAACTGGCTCTTTATTAAGAGAACAATTTACAGAGATGCTGCAACTGCAGCCAGCATTCTAGCCATGTGAACACAGATTGACTTCCTGATGCCTCCTCCAAACTCTTCCCTCCTGCAACCTGTGCTCCTCTCTCCCATTTCCATGATTTCTGCAAAACACATCCTATAAATTGATATTAAATTGCATTTATTTTATGTTGTCACTACATCTTAAATGTTCAAAATGTCTCAGAATTTTGTATTGAAAATACATAAATTCATTTTCAGAGTTTCTGGCCAGCAGTAATAGTAGGAATGTTGGCATTCCAAAATATAATTATTAAATTTCAGAGTTAACATCCCATTGAGAAGAATCCCACAGAGCTTTCTCTCAGAGCTATTTTCTTAAGTTTTATGCAGATTCAAGAAGAAAACATTTCATTGGCTTATACTCGCTGTTCATGTTAGGCAAATTTTCTTCTCAAGCATAACAGCTAGAAATGTATTTTTTGTTTTTGTTTTTTAATGTAAGCTTAAATTGTGGAGCACAGCTCTGTGGCAAGGGGTGGACATTCAATGGTTGTGCAATTCCAGAGTATAGCAGCCTAATTTATGAAGTGACCATCAAACTAATGTGCATGTGAATATGTGAATGGCCCATTAGGCTTCTCTGTGGCTTATGCTATCATTTCATTAGGGTAGAAAATCCATGTTAGACTCACATTTATTCCCTGATAGCCTCTCTGACCTTCTCCGATTCCTTAAACCTGCTTTGCTCTGCCCACACAAAGACTTCCCAGACAATTCCCTACAAGACAGATTCTCCAATTTTTGCTCACATAGGACAGATACAGAGTGACTTGAACAAATTGGGCTGATGGCCTATTTGCGCTATTGCTGATGGAAAGTGAGTGAGCTTCACACCTGCGGCTGGGTTCATTTGTATAAGCATCCTCATAATGCCTGGGTTTTCCTAAAGGAGAAGAAACCTTTGAGGAACATGAGAATGCCACTGGAAATACACTCATGTATGTGCATGATGCATGACCTTTATTTTGTGTAATTTTAAAACTGTACTGACTGGAATAGCTTTAGGACACACACATCTCCCTTATATGATGGTCTTATGTGGATGGCAATTATACAATCATATCCCAGTATACCTATGTACAATACAAATAACATAATGCAAGTTGGGCGTTGACTGTAACTCAGCAGACAAGAATAATAACTAGTCATATTCAGTTCCATTTTGAGCATTTCTTAAAACCAAACCAAGAATGTAGGTGCCTGCTTCAGTGGAACAGGCAACTTGTCCCAGGTCTTTGGAGTGGTAATTTTAAAAGTTTGCCTGCCTTTCATAAGGTCTGATCCTACTCTTCTGACTTCAGTGAGAGTTTAGTCTGAGTCAGGACTGTAGGGAAGGGCCTGTGGGTATAAGGTTGCTGTCACTGCAGAGGAAATATTGGAGGAATGAGAATATTTTCACTAAGTGTAGATTAGAGAGGTCTTTTTGGCAGGAAGAAAGAGCAATTTGCCTATAACACCTAGTCAGGGGTGCCATTTGAGGGGGGGGGGGGCAGGGAGGGGGGGACCCCCCCCCCCCCCCCCCGAATTTTGTACAGGAGGTGTGCAAGCTCCCCGGTGGAGCTCTTAACTACAGCACAGCATTAGTATGAAATGTAAGTTCTGCAGAGGAGAGGCGCCCCTGGGGCGGGGAATCAGTATTTTGTTTACAAACAGAGGCAGGGGTGATTAAGATAAAGGGCTGGTGATTAGATTAAGTATCTGGAAGTCTAGCCTGTAAAACAGGAATCCCTGGGGGTAGGTTGGAGGGGGGAGAGTTATTTTAGAGAGAACACCGGGGACTCAAAAAATACAGCCAAGCCCCCTGAGCCAAGGTTACATTCAGAAAAGGGGAAGGTTTGTGGGTGTAGGTGAAAAGAAGGGGCCAAAACCAAGAGCAGGGCTAGCAGTGGTACAGAGAAGTTCCCACTCTACCTGTGGTACTTATGTGGCCCCATCACCGTAGTATCTGGGCACCTCACAAGGTCTAAACTGTTTCTCCTCACAGCCCCTCGGTGAGGTCGAGCTGGGTTGTTATCCCCATTGTACAGATGGGGCACTGAGGCACACACAGACTAAAGGCCAGATGTTCAAAGGTATTTAGGCACCTAGTGGGATTTTCAAAAGTGCCTAGAAGGTTAGATGATTTGTAAACCCCATTAGCCTAGCTGCATCTTTGGGTGCCTAAAAGATTTTGAAATTCTGTCCGTAAGGCACTGGCCTGAGGTCACAGGAAGTCCACAGAGAGGGGGGAGAGTGGAACCCAGGTCTCTCATGGCTAGCTCCCTATCCAGCAGACCAGCTTCTCTCCCTGCTGCATGCTGGGGGAAAAAAAAGAGGAATCTGATAGATGGAAGCAAAACCAAAGTGGCCAGTTCTCTGAGACTCCAGCAAACAGTCCCAGGAAGTTGGAATGGATGGCCATGGTTGACCGTATGAAAAGCAGCACAGAGGTCAGGAAGGATGGAGAATGAGAGTCAGATGAGAGGAGAGCAATTAACTCCCCAGGGGTGGCAGGTTCTGCCCCATGCTGGGTTTTAGAGCAGTAGCTGCTGTGCAATTTTACATTTTAACTGAAAACCATTTTGTTGTCATCTTTGTTCTCAGTTCGAGAAAAGGAAGGAATGAGAAAGTGTCGTATGAGTATCAGATGTGATTATACCTCAGATTCTTAGGGTTTCAGCTGTATCCAGGCCACTTCCAGAACAAAGAACAGAAATTGCATCCACAGAGTCCATAAAGTCGATGATTATTTGTATTATTCACTGGGCATCATCTGTGTGCTCAGCACTGTTCAGAATATGGCAGAAAATGTAGTCCCTGGGCCAATGTGTATAAAATGTGTAGCCCTGAATAAGATGACTCAGATATTTAAGTATGAAGTGTATAGTTATTGACCACATATGTTATCACATGTTCACTGTGATGTTAATATCTATCATTGATGGCGAAAGAAGTTTTACTTGATTAAGGACTAGAAGATTTGACCCTCCAACTCTCTTTCAAGAGGAGGAACTGCCCAGAGCTCCTGTGCCTGTTTATTTTCCTTTCCTGCCCGCAGTGGCCCTGAAATACCTCAGAAGTCTCCATTTTTTTCTCAACTTTAAAATGTGGGATTTTCTTGATGTTTGGTTTTAAATATTCTCCTGTGAGAACTGCAGCTTGATCGCTGTAGTGCTGTGTTTAAGAGCCTTCTGGCCAGTAACTAGCTTCTAAACAGAAGTGAAAGCAGTGTTGCCAACTATCATGATTTTGTCATGTGTCTCCTGAAGATAATTGTTTTCCTTAAAGCCCCAGCTCCTGGAGTCAAGGGGATATGTGATGATTTCAGCCTTCATTCTTAAAGAAAAATTAAGTTTCTAGCCCTCGTGGCTATGGAGAAAGCTTCAAAATGTGACTCTAGTATACCCTAAAGCAGGGATCGGTAACCTTTGGCACGCGGCCCACCAGGGTAAGCACCCTGGCGGGCCGGGCCGGTTTGTTTACCTGCCGTGTCTGCAGGTTCGGCCGATCGTGGCTCCCACTGACCTCGGTTCGCCGTTCCAGGCCAATGGGGGCTGCAGGAAGTGGCAGCCAGCACATACCTCAGCCCACGCCGCTTCCCGCAGCCCCCATTGGCCTGGGACAGTGAACCGAGGCCAGTGGGAGCTGCGATCGGCCGAACCTGCAGACGCGGCAGGTAAACAAACCGACCCGGCCCGCCAGGGTGCTTACCTTGGCGGGCCACGGGCCAAAGGTTACCGATCTCTGCCCTAAAGGATCAAAAAGCAGAATGCAAATAAAAAGATCACCAAATCAATTATTTTTACATAATCTCATGAGTTTAAAGGCAATCTCTTGGTTTTTGGTGAGCTTGGTTCATGGTTTTTGAACATTTGGGATTGGCAATACTGTGAAAGTGACTTAAAAGTATCACTTTCACTCCTGTTTAAGTTCAGTTTCCCTTATTTATAGGGAAGTAACACCCCTACAGCCCCAGGCAGGTGCAGTATAAACTTACAGGGCCTTGCCCTAGTAGGATGTTTCCAAAGTTAAATGATCTAGTCAGGACCGCCGAGAGCGGGTTCGGGCCCCGGTGAAAAATGTTTTTCGGGCCCCCCAGCAAGGGTGGACCAGCTAAACAGGGCCAACGAGGGGGGGGGGGCGGAAGCCAGGCTCTGGGCCCCCTTCCGGACCGCCGGGCCCCGGTAATTTGTACCAGCTCCCCCCCCCCCCCCCCCGCTTGTCAGCCCTGGATCTAGTCCACGATCGGTGAACTGCAAAAATGTGATAGAAAGTAATCTAGATTTTTCTACAAGTATTTTAATTGTCGTATTCAAAAGTTAGTAACAAAGTAAGAACAGAACATATATTAAAATCTTAAATCTAACCCAGTATCTAACCAGTATCCCTTAAGTAACTTGACACAAGATGTGAGAACATGTTAGTATTAGAGCTGAGTGGGTCTAACATTTATTTAATTCTCTTTTCTAATATAGGAATTAGATACAATGCTCCTATCAGGTAATTTCTGAGTTATCTGCAAAAAACCCTGGAGTTTTCAGGTGCCTAAGTAGCCCCTGGAATCACGGTTAAAGTTGCCTCCCCCCAACCAAAATCTGAAATGGTGCCCCTGCTAGGTGTACTTGCATGCAATTGCATTTAATTTTGATTTTTCTAGTATTTACAGCCTTTGGTGTCTATTCTGCCCTTGCTACGTTTGTACAACTCCCACTAATGCAAGTTCTTTATGTATGTGCTAAGGGAAGTGCAGACCCTAATGCAAACAGTTGCTAGTGAATACATTCTTGGAGTTATCTGTCATAAAAAAAAAAAAAATTCAACTTCCCACCCTCTTTTATTTAATTACTATTGTCAGAAATTGCATTATCTTTAAAAAAAAGTTATAATATTTAACTGTAAACTAACATCTGGCACGATGTGGACCACTTCTGCTTTCTGTGTAGATAATCCACGTCAAATTACAGTCATAATTACTGTTTATCTTGCCAGCTACTGTGAACCATTGAATCTTTTTAAAGAAAGCAAATAAGGAGCTTGCTTGCTTACAGTTCACCAGTGTTGTCCTTACCATACTTTAATAGCTACTGACTCAGCTTATTCCTGTTTGGAAAATATTTCTATTCTGTTATCTGTGTTTGGACAGATCCTTATAAGAACGACGACAAGTGAAATTTGGGGCCTGATTCTGAACTCAGTTACACCAGGGTAGAATTAAATATTTAATCATGATGTTAAATGTTGGAGATTGGTCCCCAAGTCTTTACAGCTATAAGCAGAGTATTCAGGTCCTGGTCCCTAATTACCATTGTTCCATGCACAAATCTCGTATCTTTTATTTCTTTAAAGATTTAAAAAAACAAGTGTTAAAGAAACCTGTATAACCTTCCCCATATTGCCATTGTCAATAAATCCTTAATTGAATACATCTGTAGCCTTAATATGAATATATTTTTAAGTAAATTAAAATATATATTAAAATATAAATTAAAATATATTTCTTAAGCCTGCAGAGATCTGATAAACATGGTGGGGCTCTTTTGGAGGAAGTCTCAGGTCACCACCTGCCCACTCAAAATCACTTGGATTTAAAATATCAAATATTCTCTACAAACAATTCATGAACAAGTCACAGCTGAAAAATGATCACAAACACCTAAAGTACTTAATGGAGTGGACCTGCTTTCAGTGTTTGAGATGTTATCTTTCTTCCATATTCACATGAGTAGCCGTATTGAATTAATGGGATCTCTGAGTAGGTTGAGCTTGACTGCTTCATAAAAAAATAAATAAATGTTACTCTAAAATAAAAGCCATCTTCAAAAAATGAGGCTGCTAAAGCCACAGACACCTAGTGCAGGAACGTTATTTTGGTTTGAAAAACATGGGGGTCTTGGTGTTGTCACTGAATGTGTAAGGTGAGACAGTTTATAGGAATACATGAGATTTTAATACACTACACAAAACAAAGAACCTTATTCAATACACCAGAATGGCTCATTAATGTATTTTTGGATAGATTACGTTACATTCAGTATACAGTTATATTCAGATTAGGTTGTAAATGAGCAAATCAGCACCATGTTTCTGGATCCAGTCCTGATATTTTGAAACCCTTTCAGTGGCAGAAAATCTCTGCTATTAATTGGATGTCTTTGCAGAAGAAACAAGAGCTCTTGAGTTATTTAGATACCCTAAGGCAGTAAAACAGTAAATTGCATTTGTTTTATTACACATGCCAAAGTCAGGGACACTGGAGAAATAAACTACTTTCAAATTGTTGGGAGGGTTGGAAGAGGTGGTAGAGACTTAATACCTTGCACGTCTAGAGACGTGGATTCATATACTACTCTAAGCAACAAACAAAATGTGTTTGGCCTCATTCAGATCCCTAGAGGGCATTCATACACCTATGGCCCCATATAAATATAACATGAATTAATAATTCACATCATACACAATACAAAACATTTCAGCATGATGGAAATTCTCTTCTCTGAAGAATCCTAGTGCTAGCAAAGCAGAAAAGGTGAGGTGCAGAGGTAAGGGACATTTGCAGAGGCATGTTGGAAAGATTCCAGTATGCTTGGGTTATCTTAGTCAACCAGGGATTAAGCCCAGGGAGTTCCAGAGCTAAAAGCATCAGCTCTACAGCTTGAATTAAAGAACCAGGCTCACTCTGAATCTGGGGCCTGTAATAGATTCACATTCTCTGTGGATCAGGATGTGTAAAAAACACTGACCAGTGGGTTATACTTGGTTCTAGCCAATGATATCCAATCCCTACTTTCATGAGCATCTACATACAATACAAAGGGGAGTGTGTGTGTGTGTGTGTGTGTGTGTGTGTGTGTGTGTGTGTGTTTAACGAGTGCAAAGAAGAAAAAAAATCCCATTGGTTGAACTAAGGTGGAAGTAGCACAGTGAGCAGTCATGTGACTTTTTAAGATCAAAGGAAGGTGGGGTAGGTGGCACTGCTCAGTATGTACTTAAAGGTTTTTGGTACACCTCTACCCCGATATAACGCTGTCCTCTGGAGCCAAAAAATCTTACCGCGTTGTAGGTGAAACCGCGTTATATCGAACTTGCTTTGATCCCCCAGAGTGCACAGCCTCCCCCCCACCCGGAGCACTGCTTTACCGCGCTATATCCAAATTTGTGTTATATCGGGTCGCGTTATATCGGGGTAGAGGTGTATTTAGCAGATGTAACAACAGTCAGTTAACTAGCCTGAGATTTAAATCTTCAGTTGTTCGAAAAAGATATTATCATTGAATGTTTCAAACACATTCAGTGATCATAGAATCAAAGAACTGGAAGGCACCTCGAGAGGTCATCTAGTCCAGTGCCCTGCACTCATGGCAGGACTAATTATCTAGACCATCCCTGACAGGTATTTGTCTAACCTGCTCTTAAAAGTCTCCAATGATGGAGATTCCATAACCTCCCTAGGCAATTTATTCCAGTGCTTAACCACCCTGACAGTTAGGAAGTTTTTCCTAATGTCCAACCTAATCCTCTCTTGCTGCAATTTAAGCCCATCGCTTCTTGTCCTATCCTCAGAGGTTAAGAAAAACAATTTTTCTTCCTCCTCCTTGTAACAACCTTTTACATACTTGAAAACTGTTATCATGTCCCCTCTCAGTCGTCTCTTTTCCAGACTAAACAAACCCAGTTTTTTCAATCTTCCCTCATAGGTCATGTTTTCTAGACCTTTAATAATGTTTGTTCCTCTTCTCTGGACTCTCTCCAATTTGTCCACATCCTTCCTGAAATGTGGCACCCAGAACTGGACACAGTACTCCAGTTGAGGCCTAATCAGTGCGGAGTAGAGCGGAAGAATTACTTCTTGTGTCTTGCTTACAACACTCCTGCTAATACATCCCAGAATGATGTTCGCTTTTTTTGCAACAGCGTAAAGCGTTACACTGTTGACTCATATTTAGCTTGTGGTCCACTATGACTCCCAGATCGCTTTCTGCAGTATTCCTTCCTAGGCAGTCATTTCCCATTTTGTATGTGTACAATTCATAGATTCTAGGGCTGGAAGGGACCTCGAGAGGTCATCGAGTCCAGTTCCCTGCCCTCAAGGCAGGACCAAATACTGTCTAGACCATCCCTGATAGACATTTATTCTAACCTGCTCTTACTGATTGTTCCTTCCTAAATGAAGTACTTTGCATTTGTCCTTATTTAATTTCATCCTATTTACTTCAGACCATTTCTCTAGTTTGTCCAGATCATTTTGAATTTTAATCCTATTCTCCAAAGCACTTGCAACCCCTCCCAGCTTGGTATCGTTTGCAAACTGTATAAGTATACTCTGTATGCCATTATCTAAATCATTGATGACCGAACCGGACCCAGAACTGATCCCTGTGGTACCCCACTCATTATGCCCTTCCTGAACAACTGATAACTACTCTCTGGGAATGGTTTTCCAATCAGTTTTGCACCCACCTTATAGTAGCTCTATCTAGGTTGCATTTCCCTAGTTTATTTATGAGAAGGTCATGTGAGACAGTATCAAAAGATTTACTAAAGTCAAAATATACCACGTCTACTGCTTCCCCTCTATCCACAAAGCTTGTTACCCTGTCAAAGAAAGCTATCAGGTTGGTTTCGCATGATTTGTTTTTGAAAAATCCATGTGGCTGTTACTTATCACCTTATTATCTCCTAGATGTTTACAAATTGATTGCTTAATTATTTGCTCCATTATCTTTCCGGGTACAGAAGTTAAGCTGACTGGTCTGTAATTCCCTGGGTTGTCCTTATTTCCCTTTTTATAGATGGGCACTCTATTTGCCCTTTTCCAGTCTTCTGGGTTCTCTCCCATCTTCCATGACTTCTCATAATTGGAGATGCTGGGTAATATAACTTCTTTTTATTCATAATGTGTGTTAAGGATTTTGTTTAGCTTGAATTGAGTGAGTTATATTAGGCTTTCACCCATATGATTTTGCAAGCTTTTTCTGGTTTTCCCTTACAATATGAAGATTAAGTATTGTCTTCCTTCCTCTCTCTCCAAGCAATGCCTTGCACTCTGAGTAATCAATTAAATCCATGTTAAGTGGGTGTAAAATGTTATCATTCTGATTTGGTAGCAGTTTATATCCATTTTACACACATGTAAGTGCAGGGCAGTGCAGAATCAGGGCCACAGGATTCTGGTCTCTGTTACACTGATGTACATCTAATATAATGTCTTTGATGTCAGTTACCGGTAAGTTATATTATATTTGCACTAGAATAACCAAGCAAAATTTGGACTGTGGGCTCAAAGAGTATGTCTTCACTACCGGCCGGATCGACGGGCAGCGATCGATCCCCAAGCGCTCTCCCGTCCACTTCTGTACTCCAGCTCGGCGAGAAGCGCAGGCAGAGTCAACAGGGGAGTGGCAGCAGTCGACTCACCGTAGTGAAGACATCGCGGTAAGTAGATCTAAGTACGTCGACTTCAGCTACGTTATTCATGTAGCTGAAGTTGCGTAACTTAGATCGATTTCCCCCCCCCCCCCCCCCCTCCAGTGTAGACCAGGCCAAAGTGTTCTCTGAAAGACATGCACACAACTGCCATTGGCTGCAGTGGAAGAATTTCAGGGGAGGACTTTAGTGGAAAATATGTGCATACATGAGAGCAAAAATTTGGCCAGTAATTTTATTTTAATCTAATAAATTATTGTGGAGCCAGCTACAGCTAAATATATTTTTCTCTTTTGATTTTTGTTTAATGCCTATTCATGGATTAAAGAAACAAAACAAAAAAACAAGAACATTCTGGCAGCAGAATTGTTCAGTGGTGTTTTTTAATGTACGGCTTTATGTAAGCAAGGTGGCAAATTGTCCTCTCAAGCAGATTTACTCACTTTACCTGTGGGGAAGAGACAGCTGAACAGCCAGGAGGGAAATCTGCCAATTCAGAAAAAGTATTGTAATAAATCTACACTGAGACTGCATTGTTTGTTTTGAATGTTAGTTTGTGTGTGATGGTTCTAATCTAACTGAAGTCTTTATCATACTGTTTGAAATTGTACCTCAGGGCTGAGATTATCACTGAATCTTGCAAAGGCATTTGATGTTTATTCCATGTTGCTCAGTGCATTTATATCGCTGCACAAGGAGTTTCTCTCTCTTTATAGTGTTCAGTAAAATCTTCAAGCCAGAACAGACCATCTCTTCACTGGGTACACCTGCCTTTTTCTACCTAGATGAGAGGAGGGGAGATTCTTTGAACCTTTTGAAGTAGGATGACTAGGGAAGTGTTCTCTTCACAAAAATAATAATTTCAGAGCTGTTTCAACATTGTTTCAAAGGTACAGGTCAATTTTCCCTCTTCGAAGAGGAGTCTCTAACCAGCTGCTCTGAGGAGTTTATATATAAATCAGATACAAAATAATTAGTCCATATGGTTGAAATTCTGTTGTGTGTGCAGAGGCACTGACTCTGTGGGTGCTCCGGGGCTGGAGCACCCATGGGGAAAAAATGGTGGATGCTCAGCACCCACTGGCAGCCTGGCTGATCAGCACCTCCCCCTTCCTCCCACCCACTGTGACCAGCTGTTCAGCGGCATGCAGGATGTGCTGGGGGGGCAGGGAAGGTGGAGAGTGAGAGCAGGGCGTGCTATGGGGAGGTGGCAGAACGGGGGCGGGAAGAGGCAGGGTGGGGGGGGGGCCTTGGGGAAATGGGTGGAGTGGGAGCGGGGCCTGGGGTGGAATGGGAGTCAAGCCCCCCCCAGAGAAGTGGAATGTCGGCGTATATGGTTGTGTGCACAATTTATCACTGCATTCCCATGACACTGTGACACTTTCCAAGAGGACAGCAGGGTGGGTACCTGGAGACTTGCTCTGAAGTGCCTAGTTTTTTTAAGCATTTGAGAAAATGGTGTTCCCCGGTTCTTGAGACTGGGAGTAGGAATTCCTGGATTTTAATCTACCACTAACTCCTTCTCTGGCCTTGGGCTGGTAACTTAACCTCTATGCTTCTTAGATTTGTAGCATGGAGCAAAGTCATCCCTATATTTTAGGGCTGTTATGAGAATAACATATTCATGTCTGTGAAGTACCTTGAGAGGCTCTCAGGGGTGTTACAGGGTGCTTTATAAGTGGGCATGAAGTAAAATGGGAAGCTTTGACTGCAACAAGAATACATTACGGAAGAGTGGTTCTAGATATTCCTAAAATGATGAATATTATTATTATTGATCACTTAAATAGTGTCAGTAGTGTGGTAGATGCTTCACAGGTATTGGCTCTTCACTAATCTTGGTGAAGATAGGAGAAAGCTGGGAGATACGAGGAGGAACATGAGTGACTTTAGCCTCTATGAATGGCTCTAGGGCTGTTCAATGTGCTCTATTTGTAGAGCCTTGGGAAAGGATGGGTCTGATTTTTTGATTGCTGATGTAATCATTTACTTGTGCTGGTGTATAGTGACCTGAATCAGGCCCGGTGCTTCTTGACTGCTGCAGGAATGAGCAGCTGTAGTGACAATTTCCAGTGGATGCAGTGGTTATTCTCTGGGACTACTGCAGTCAGCAACCACAATGCTGCAAAATGTCATAGCTGCTGCTGGATCTTGATTGACTCTGTGTGTGTGTGTGTGTGTGTGTGTGTGTGTGTGTGTGTGTGTGTGCGTGCACATTAATGAGACTGCCTGTGTAGTGTGACTGATCAAACAGTTACCTGATCGTACAAACACCGAAGCACGGTGAACAGGTACAATGGCAGGTTGTCCTTGGTCAGGATCATGGTGGAGTGATTGTTAGGCACTCCACATTGTGGCTGGAACAAGAGTGGGCAGAACAGGGAGCACTGAACAAATGGGCCTGAAGGTGTGAAAGTCACTGGCTCCTTTCCTAGGGAAGATGCCACATGGTGAAATAGGCGGGCTGTGAGGTTTGTGAAGGAGCCAAATAGAGTACAAGCCCAGCAAGGGAGAAATTAAATGTGTATAGTTGGCAACAACGGTTTTCCCCTCCCGCACAGAGAGAGAGACACTTCCTCCCCTTATGATGGATGAGAAAAGAGGGAGGGAGGAAGAGGGTAGAAAGCTTTCTTCCTCCCAGCAGTGAAGGGAAGAATAGACGAAGAGAGGGGCTCACATATGGATGGAGATGGGAGGTTAGTAACACTGATGGCTTTATCTTTTCTTTAGTCTTTTATGAGAGGCTCATTCTTCCACTGTGCTACACCAGTGTATGTATGTAGATGGTTTTGGGAAGGAATCAGTGCATTTAAATATTATGTAAATACATACATAAAATAAACCAATCTAAGCAAAATTAATTCTTATTAGCATAATCCACTTTCCTCTGAAGAAATATTTTTTAATGAGTTGATATGGAATTATGTCCCTGAAACACATTGTAAGGCTGCATTTTCCACCCTGATGCTTATCTCCATCTGGTGTGTGCGTGTGGGAAGACACTGTGCATAAAGCTGTCTGAATAAAATAAATTCCTTGTTTGCTGTGAGTGGCTCTAATCGCTGCCTCTTTTAATAATGAAGGAGCAGTGAGGTTTACAACGGACGGATGCTGAAAGATGTTATAGCAAATGTTCCCAATTTGGGTGGACGGCCCTTCCCACCACTACAGGCGATTGTCGGGGTCTGTGAGCTTTGCCTATGTAAGGGTGTCAGGATTGGGCTGAGCACGTTAAACAATGAGTTTGATGTGTAGGGATGTGGGGTGGGAGGACCATGTGTAAAAATCTGCTCTCAGACACATAGAGAAATGCAATTGATTAACTCCATTCCAATGTCCAGTTCATTGAGTAAAAAGGTAAATGGGCTCTCTGTGACATTGCACTCCATATGATTTTATGAAAATATGTTAATGAGTGTGAATATAATGTAACTGGAATATATTTCATTCAAAAGGTCTATTGTAAGGTATCATTACAAAGTTTATAATCTACTGAGTGTGGACATCCTATTTGTATAAATGTATCATTCCTGTATCTGAAACTAGAAATAGGAAATATAACTCTGAGGTCCTATTGTAAATATGCAAACTGTGGGCCATTAATGGTGGTTTGGAATCTTGATGGCTCCCATTAACCAGGACAATTGACTGTAGATGGCTCTGTTTACTTGAAAGTCTTCCTGTGAGTTGGGCCGGGAACAATGAAGGCTTGGGGTCTCACAGTACATGTGACCATGTCACCCGGTAATGAAATCCATCTTAAACCTGGGGCTTTTCCATTTAGAAGGAGAGGTGGAGACCCAGAGAGACAAAAGATTCCTGCCTTGTCCCAAAGCTATATAAGGGGTGGAACAGAACAAAGGAGGCTGCAGTCATGAGAAATCCCCTAGCTACCACCTGAGATGGAACAAGGACTGTACCGGGGAAATGATTGGGCCCAGACTAGGAAGGAGTCCAGTCTGTGAAAGAAGCTTATTGGAACATCTCTGAGGGTGAGATTTTATGTGTAATCAGTTTCTTAATGTATTAGGCTTAGACATGCATGTTTTGCTTTATTTTGCGTGGTAACTTACTTCGTTCTGTCTGTTATTACTTGGAACACTTAAATCCTACTTTTTATATTTAATAAAATCACTTTTTCTTATAAATTAACCCAGAGTAAGTAAGTAATTCCTGGGGGAGCAAACAGCTGTGCATATCTCTCTATCAGTGTTATAGAGGGCGGACAATTTATGAGTTTACCCTGTATAAACTTTATACAGAGTAAAACGGATTTATTTGGGGTTTGGACCCCATTGGGAACTGGGTGTCTGGGTGCTAGAGAACTTCGTAAGCTGTTTTCAGTTAAGTCTGCAGCTTTTGGAGGACGTGGTTCAGACCTGGGTCTGGTTTGCAGCAGGCTTGTGTTTCTGGCTCAACAAGATAGGGTTCTGAAGTCTGAAGCTGGCAGGGAAAATGGGCTCAGAGGTAGTCTCAGCACATCAGGTGACAGTCCCAAGGGGATCTCTGTGACCCAACTCGTCACACTCTCATCCAGGAATACAAGGTAGTTCAGAAACAAGACCATTTAATCACCTGAAAGACCAGAGAGCCATCACAGCTGCTGTGGAACCTGTCACAACCAGGTTGCCAAGAAGCCAGATGCCTGCATCTAGAGGAATGTGTGTTTCGCACAGTAACACCTATGCTTTTGGACAGAGAGCGATATGTCCAGAATGGAGGAGTGTGAGCTCAAATCAGTCAATGTTCTCATTAAGGCCTCAATCGTGCTGTCACTTAGACACATGCTGAGCTGTAGGCATCTCAGCACTCCCATTGGAATCAGACTGTGGGGGTACCATTCTAAGTCTCATCGCTTACTGGAGACCGCTTACAACAGCCCCACTGGGACTGCTCCTATGTGTAATGGATGTCAAGCTTTGCCTAACTCATTTCAGGCCTGGAGCCAGGGCCCTGAACCTTCAAAGACTTACACATGTGCTTAACTTTGAGCATGTGCCTAAACCTTTGCAGGATTTGGGCCTTGGGGTGTTCTTTCTTTGGGCCTGACCCAAAGCCCAAGGAAGTCATTGCCATTGACTTCAATGAACTGTGGATCAGGCCCTTAGTGTTCGAATAATTTGTAATAGTTCCAGGGACAAAGGCGGGGGGAGGGGGAGAGGAGAGAAGGCAAAGATGAGTGGTTTAAACCTTTAAATTACCCCGAACCAGTTTTGTATGTTACCTGCATTTAATTAAACATTAAAACGGGGGGGGGAAAATCTTGATTGCTGTTGGGTGTGGAGGGGGGAATTTAAAGTTCTATTCACTGCCACTGTCACGAACTGTGACACAAATAGAACTCTCAAGCCTGGCTTAAAACGTGTGTATTCTTGTTGTGAGTTTACAATGAGGCAGCTTCACAAAATTTTTCATTGTGAAAGCAAATGTTCTTTAAGGGTAACGGTCATGATATTCTGAGCCCAGATGATCCCTGTCACAATAGGAAGGCTCTCAGCACCAGGGCGGGCTCCAGGATCCAGCTGAGCAGGCAGGTGCTTGGGGCAGCCAAGGGGAAGGGGCGGCATGTCGGGCTCTTCGGCGGCAATTTGGCCGAGGATCCCTCGGTCCCTCTTGGAAGGAAGGACCTGCCGCCGAATTGCCGCCGCTGAAGAAAGCGGCGCGGTGGAGCTGCCGCGGATCGCAATCGCGGCTTTCCCCCCCCCCCCCCCCCCCCGCTGCTTGGGGCGGCAAAAACCCTGGAGCTGGCCCTGCTCAGCACAATACTTCGGTAGGAGTGGTGAGGGAGCCTCACAGAAGCATTAGAAATTGGTTGCATGTCACTGTTGTAGCTGGCAGAACTGATAGGTTCATTTTAGGTTCCCTAACAGCTAAAAATGTTGGAGGAAATCTTTCATATTAGCCCTTTATGTTTCATGTCAGTGTCTGCTATCAAGGCTTCATCTTTGTAATTAAGGATAAGATTTTGGATGGTGCAGGAATTGAGTTGGAGGAGATATTCTTGCACAAATGCACCTTTGCATGATGCACTATATGCTGAATCACCTCCTAAGGTACTGAAAGGTTAATAAAGATCTGGGGAATGCACAGGTCATCCCATAAAGCTATCAATCAAGTATTGGAAAGACTGTGGAGATGCCATTCTAAGTGCATGTACTTATCCCCCGAGTTCACTTTGAGACCACTTACCACAGACAAGCTAGATTTATACTGCACTATGACTCCATTAGATTGTGGAATAGCCAATCAGAGGGCAGTTTACTGTTGTTAAATATTGTTAGCGGCTTTCTCTGCAGTCTGAGGAGAAATCTATTGTTTGTTACAGCAAGAAAGCCTTGCCTTGCTAAAGACTTCTCTTACCTCTTCACTTTCCTTGGCATGCAGGGGAGGTAGAGTGAACTTTGAGAAATCACCTAGCAGGGAAAACAACAAAACTGTCCTGGTGATCAAAAGCTTCCAAGGCTGATCAAACGGTTTCAAGTGAAGATCGGGTGTTGACAATGAGAATCTAAGAAGATGCGTATCCTACTCCCACGCACCCTTTGCACATATTTTCACTCAGCTCCCTTGTTTGTCCTGTCTGCTTGCTACACCCCAGCTAGTAGGCTCCGAAAATGTTTACTGAGTGAATGTGCTAGGACCCAAGGTATGTTTAGGTGTTTGTAATGTCATGCTGTTCAGGACTTATTTATGTTGGCTAAAGTGAGTGTTCAAAAGGTTTTAAAAGTGTAGGACCAAATTCTGGTCTCAAATGCCACCGTGTAAATTTGGGGAAAGTTCTTTGATTTCCAGGAGGCACTCCAGGTTTCCACCGGTGTATGAGAGAGCTGAATTTGACATATTCAGGAAAATCCGTTTGTCAATTAAGAAAGAAGCACCACCCGTTCAGTGGTCTGGGTGAATGTACATTTTGTATAGAAATACAGCCAGTTAAGAATAATGTCCAGCAGAGTAGCCCTCTAAAATGTAACTGCTGCTACTGCATCCACTGATCGGCTTGTCCTGCCTCACCCCCAGGAATAGCCTGGAAGAACAAATAAGGGCTTGTCTTCACTACCACACTAAATCGGCACCGCTGCATCAATGCAATGGTGCTGATTTAGCGTGTTTGGTGAAGATGTGCTATGTTGATGGGAGAGCGTCTCCCACCAACATAGCTCGGTGTAGACACTGCTTTAAGTTGATGTAAGTTACGTCACTCAGGGAATGTTTTTTTCACACCCCTGAGTGATGTAACTTACTTGGACTTAGGTGGTAGTGTAGACAATCCCTAAGATTCGCAGTGTGTCCTAAAGGTCAACAAATTCAGACTTTAATGAACCAAAGCAGGATACATGTGCCACAGTTGAGGATACCTCACTGAAAATGCTCTCCTTCCGGCCTTCTCACTACTGGCTTGACCACCAGGGAATCTCAGCTGCCAGGGTGCTGCACTGGCAGAAAAGATGGACACCTAACTAATCAGGATCCACCCCATTTGGGGTGATGTGTTGGTAGGAAATGGGTGTATGTATGGAATCTAGTACTGAGATGTTGGGTATTTGGGCCTTTTATATGTATATGTGATTACATGAACCTTTCATAATGCCTCCGGAGCCTTTTGTGGTGCTAAAATAACTTGATCTGGTCTTCTCATGGTATTCCAGTCCCTGAATGGTGGAAATACAATGTGAAGACCAGATTTTGCTTTATTTTGGCTTCATTAAGGGCTTCCTGAATTTAAAACTAACACATTCAGTGAGATATAAGGGCTTATTAGAACACAGTTGGGTTCTAACAGAAGCTGAGTATACTGTGATAGGGAAACGTAATTGATGAAAAGTTCCTAATACCTGTGTGAATTGAGTAATTTTGTTGTCTCACCAGTTCTTTATACATAAATCCCTCATTTCCACTGCCTCCATACAAAGCAAGCTATAATAAATTTGCTTCTTAGATGTGTGGATAGAGTCTGCCTACAGTGTATTGGTTCCAGTAGGGACCACTACGTTTTATGACCTTAAGTATTTCATCTTCTGGTAGCCAATGTTTAGTCAGTGATTGAATTTTAATCTGTGAATCTTGTTCTCTAACAAATCCTGTCGCCTTTGCACCAAAACAAGCTTAGGTGGCTGTGTCTTGTGGTGTCATAGAACAGAAATTAAATTGATAAATGCTCTGACAGTGCAAAATGATGTATAATGGTCACTCCCCTAGAAAGAGGTCTAGCCTGTCTCCCTTGACATGGAAAATCTCTTCCTAGTCTATTTAGAAAGGATAGTCTGGTAGCTGAGCACAGGAATAAAGAAATCTATATTCAGGTCTCACCTGCAGATTTTTATCTTGGGCAAGTCACATAGGATCCAGTTGTGAAAGAAGTTGAGGTGTAGGGTGTGACAAAGTGGGACTGTTCTTAATCTTTCCTCTGAATACTGTGTGGGTGCCTCAGTTTCCCCTATGCATTTCTTAAGTGTCTAGGTGGTGGGGAAAGGCCAGTGTGCATAAATCACTGACACTCTGTCTCCCTGGCAACAAATAGCCAGGGCCCCTTCCCCCCCTGCAAGGAAATAGCTAACGGTGAACAAAGAGATCAGGTGACCTCCTGGCCCAGGAAAGAGACAAAGCCGAGAGAAGGAGGGGCTGGAGGGGGTTTCAGAGTTGGAGCTACCTGGGGACTAGGAGTGAGGGCAGACGTGGGTGTCTGGCTCTCTGAACCCCAGAATGGACCCGGCTGAGGGGTCTCGTTCGCCGCTGTACCTACAAGCTCTGTTTTAGACCGTGTTCCTGTCATCTAATAAACCTCTGTTTCACTGGCTGGCTGAGAGTCACGTCTGACTGCAAAGTGGGGGTGCGTGCAGGACCTCTGGCTTCCCCAGGACCCCGTCTGGGCGGACTTGCTGTGGGAAGCGCACGGAGAGGCATATGCTGAATGCTCCCAGGAGAGACCCAGGAGGTGAAGCCGTGTGAGCTTCTTGCCCTGAAGACAGTCTACTCCAAGGGAGAGGAGGCTCCCCAAAGTCCTGACTGGCTTTGTGGGGAGCAGTTCCAGAGCATCGCCCGGGGACTCCGTGACAGAGGGTCTAAAAGATTTGGGGTCCTGTTCTACCAGGGCCAACCTATTCCTGTGGAACAGGGGCGATCTGACCAATAGATCCTCTGCACTGCTCTAGTTGGGGAAGTGATCTGGTCATGTGTGCCAGTATCCGACTTAGAAATGCCCTAAGGTTTCCTAGTGATTTGTAAGTACCCATACTGTAAAATGTACCAGAACTAGGCTGAGCAACACAAATATTCATTGGGAACAGAGTCTTGTTCTGTAAGTGCTGTCTTTTTTTGTGTGTGTGTGTTTGTGTGTGGTTTTTTGTTTCATGAGACAATAACTGTCTCGTGAAAATATAAATTTTGATCATTTCATTTAGATGAATAAGCATTTGAAAATTAGTAGTCTTAATTTATGAAATGCCGATTCACTCTTTTTTTCTGTGTGTTCCCCTTCGTGTCAGGTTACAAACTGATTTTGTTTTCAAATGTGTAGGAATTTAACCTGTGTTTTGCAATTTTATTAATGCATATAAAGCTTTGCAATGGAAGGGCCAAGTAACTCTGAGAAAATCACATTGTAAATTAGCATCAGATTTACACTAAATTTAACCACTCCAGATTACGGATGGGTTTGTTCCTGTTAGAACAATCTAAGGCCTTGATTAACAGACCAGTGCAGCTGTACAGAGTCCTAATTACATTTGCTTAAGTGGAATTCTCTGCTATACCACTTGCCTGCAGGGCTGGGGTGTAAAGTAGTCTTAGGAGTTGAAATCCATGTACTTTACTTATGTTGTGCTGTAACACTTCTCACTGAAGCACATTCATCTTCAAAGTGCTTTGCAAATGTTATGAGTCAGATTGTGGGCTTCGCACTGGTGAGCATTTGCAAATTGTCCCATTGGTTTCAGTGGGACTACTCGTGTAACTCCCTGCCCATTATTTCAAATTGGGACCCACCTTCCTTCCATTAAAGTCAATGTGAATTTTGCTCCCTGATTTTAACGGAAGCAGGCTTGCAACAACACCATTGTGAGGTAGGCAGTAAGTAATACTATAATAGTAGAACTACTAGTGCCTTATATGGGTTAGGAGCTATACAGACACACATGTAGAAATTCTAGGGAGACTTTACATCAATCACCTCCATTTTCAGGAGGAGACCACCCTGTCTTCTTGTTCCAGATCTTCTGTCCTAGGTAAAACGGTGCATTAGAAAAGACAACAGAGCTTACCTGGTGTAGTCCTTACTGCTGTGAGCAGCCCCTTTGACTTCTACTCAAGATAGCAAGATACACTGCTGTTGTGTAATCACTAAACCCAGGGGTAAATATTGGCAAAAGAGAGCCCTTTCATCATTAAGGCAGGCCAGGGGCCAGATCTTTAGCTGGTGTAAATTGGCATATCTTGTCTTAGCCTGTGTAAATTGATATAGCTATACTGACTGCCACCAGCTGAGAATCTGACCCAAGTTCTAGTCTCTGAAGAGATGCAGGAGTGTAGGATGATGGCTTTACTAAAAGTGGCTGAGAAATTTGCAAACAAAAATACAACTTTATTTTGGCTCTAAACTGTTCTTCAGTCTTTCAGTCTGTGGTTGAATCTGCATTTTTGTTTTCTGAAGATGAATCAAGGTATATTTCCCAAAATTGAAGTTCCTCCCTGTTGAAATATAAACAGATTGCTGATATAGTGCAGGCAGTTGCAATTCTTACACAGTGCCCTTCCTGTGTCCCAAGTTCTGACTTGAAAGGATCAACTTCTGAGAAACAGGAGTCAAGATCCAGACTTCATGCCAGTCCTGCTCTAGACTTCTCCTTTAGCAGAAATTCCCAAGACAAGGCATTTGGCCAAATTAGTGGCAGTGCTAGTTTTGTGATGTGTGTTCTACAGATTGGTGGGGATTGAATAGAATCTGTCATAATCATTTCACTTTTAAAACACCATTTTGTTCCAACCACAGTCCCAAGAGAGAAAGGTCAGTACTTTATGTCCTTACCACCTAGTTTTGACGGACTGTCTGCCTTTGCCATTTATCTCCCTTGCTCTTTATATTTTCACCTTTTAAAAGTGAGGGATTAAATAGGATTTTATTAAGTCTTTAAAAATGTCGATGAAATTAAATATAAAACAATCTTGTAAGTCATGGTGTGATAAAAATAAGTGATTAATTAAGCAAAACATCAGAGCTGACTCTGAAAGTTATTTTTCTACAATGAGAACTTAGCTGAATATTCAATTTCAGCCCATACTGACATCGACTCTAGGTTTCCTTTTATATATGTGCCTGTATGTAATTATATATGCACACACATACTAGAAGTATTCCGGGATAAATCCTGATAAAGCTACTGCTGTCATTTAAATCTCCCTCTTTCCATTTTATAAGTTGATTAGGCTGTACTTAGTTTTCTGTTTTTCATGCACACACTGACTGTTGGTCATAAGAAATCATAATTTGGGTAACTAGAAGTATTTACTTATGTAGAACTGAAGTTCCTACTAAGATGCAAATTGTGCTGCAGGGAAGATAGTTGTGCTTTTCCCCCCCTCCCCTTCTCTTTTCTTTTTTGACAGTCAGTTAATAAAGACTCAACAATAAGCAGCTGCCAGTGATGTCATTTGGGACTTTGTCCACAGAGCTTGTATTTACAAGTACCGAGCAACTACATAACAGCAGAAAAGCCAACTACCAACAAACTTCATGTCTGCAGTTACTGTAGGACTTTGTGGATGGTCTAGAAAGCTAACCCTGTTCTTCTGACCACAGAGTTTTAAAGCTTGGTAAATAACCACTGGATAAATTCAAGAGAATTTCTGGACTGCAAAGACTTCTTATGGTTCTGATTTCTCTAGGACTGTGGCATGTTTTAATTGAACAACTGCAAGTAAGGCTTTTGCTGTTTTTAGTGTTTTATCATATTTGCAAAGCTTCTTTTCTTTTAAAAATATTGTATTATGTTTCAGTATTACTACTTGTGGTTTAGGTTTAATTATAATGGCAGCAAGTATGCAGTTACTAGCAATAATTACAGTCAGACATCTGAATCTGTTTCAAGTGTGGCTAATAGTCCCATATAGCAAGGGTAATAGAAAAATCACAACTTTGATTCTAAATTTTATGTTTGCATGTGATGGTTATGCTAACCTGACTTTTTTCAATGTAACTGTAAAATTACACTCTGATTATAAAACAAAGAAGAATCATAAATATTTTTCATCAGTTGACTGATGAAGTTTTTATGGTGGTTCCTAAGTTAGTGTCATTTTAGGACAATCAAAATTCATTCAAATAGTTAACATAGTTTCCTTATGAAGTTGTACTTCCTACTCATCTATACTTAGATTTAGGGAAAAATTAGTATGGTTTTACTTTTAATCTCTGTACTGGCTCTGGAAGCATAGAAAGTTTAAAAGTTTGTAAATCATCCATTGTAACCATTTAGGTAAAATGAGATGTATTCTACTACAACAGGAACAGTAGCATTTTTATTTTACTTATTTTTGGTAGCTGTAAACAATGAATGATAAGTAACAATGTTGAACCACTACTGAAAGGGGCTGCCCTAATAAGTGCTATTAATAATACTTTGTATTTCTTTAGCGCCTTCCATCCAAGGATCATAATGTGCTTTACAATCACTACTGAACTCAGCTTCACAACAACCCTGTGAGTTGCAATTGTAGTATCCCCATTTTATGGAAGAGGGACTGATGCACAGAGGTGACCTACCAAAGACTGCACAGGCACTCTGTTGAAAGGCTTGGAACAAATCCCAGATCTTCCAGTTCCTTGTCCCATGCCTTAACCAGAAGACCACCCTATTGAGTGTAATTTCAGATATACCGTCTATTCCCCAGAAAAGCCACCTGATCACAATACTGGCCATAGAAACCTCTAGACATCTTTTTTTTATTACTACTTTCCTCTATTTACTGATATATCTGTTGGGAAAACAAAGCACTCTTCCTGAGGGAGGAGGTGGAAGGAAGCTCCCGTTGTCAAACATCTGAGGGTGAGTCAGCATATACCACATCTGACCCCAGTTGAAATTCAGTATAAATAGGCAAGATCCCTTCTTAATTCTAAGTACTACCAAATGTCTTCTTTTGCTCCCTCCTTGCCACCCATTTTGGCCTCATTACTAAGGCCCCACAATCTGTAAGGGTCTGTCTAGGTGGATCCATGCTCAGGATTGGTGTCCTAGGGCTAGATTTAAAAGAGGCTGTAGGCATTGCAACACTAAGCATCACAGCACCTAATTTTTGTGGCGCTTTGCCACCTACTGGAATGTATAGCCCTAAGTTAGACATCCAGGCTCCCTATACAATGCATAGGGACAGTTAGACAGCTAACAATGGGATCCACAAAAGCCAGCACACTTAGAGGGAAGCTGCCTAAACTAGCCACTAGGAAATATGGAGGAGAGGGGTGTGGCCTACACCGCAACCCTCAAAAAGAGTTAGGCATCTACATCTGATTTGGAGGGAGGCACCTATCTGCACTCATTCACTGCCATGGAACCTCTCCTGCAGAGAAGCACCTAAGCACTTCCTCATGTTTATTAAAAACAAACAAACCCCATGAAGAAGCAAGTGGTAACTTCCCCTCCCCTTATAACAGTTAGCCCAGTGGTTACAGCACTCACTGAGGGTGTGGGAGAACCTGTTTAAATTCCTTCCTCTGCCTGATGTGGAGAAGAGATTTGAATTTGGGTCCTCCCCTAGGGTTACCATATTTCAGCACGGAAAAAAGAGGATGGGAGGAGCCCCGCCCCCGTTCTGCCCTAGCCCCGCCCCTTCCACTCCCCGCCCCCCTCAGAACCCCAAACCTCCCCCTGCTCCTTGT
>NW_020664413.1:15705881-15784725 GCF_002925995.2 Terrapene triunguis | reverse complement strand
CCCTCTGCTCCCTGTCCCCTGACTGCTCCGATCCCTCTCCCCACCCCTGCCACCTGACAGCCCCCCAGAACTCCCAAACACCCCCCCCCGCTCCTTGTCCCCTAACTGCCCCCTCCTGAGACCCCCCCCACCCTAACTGCCCCCCCACAGGATCCTACCCCCTACCTGTACCCTGACTGCCCAAAACCTTATCCACCCCCCCACCCCCAGAAAGCCCCCCCCCGAACGCCCGACCCCTCCCCCGTCTCTTGACTGCTCCCTCCAGAACCTCCCTGCCCCTTCTCTGACTCCCTGGCCTCCTTACTCTGCCGCTCAGGCCAGCGTGCCGGGGAGAAGGAGCAGGGGGAGGAGCTCCAGACTGCCAGTGCAAACGGCCGGCTGGTGATCTGCAAATGCAGGGAGGGAGCGATCTCTGCTGCAGGGGGAAGGAGGGGCTGTCTCTGGCTGTCGGAGCCCGGGGGGGAAGTCCGGACATTTAGAAATCCCCCCCGGACGCTATTTTTAGCTCTAAAATCCGGACATGTCCGGGGGAATCCGGACGAATGGTAACCCTATCCTCCCCTCACTGAAGAGTTCCGTAACTGCTCAGTTTGGGGGTATTTTGGGACAGGTCTCTCACTGTCCCCTGTTGGAGCTGTGTATAAACAATTAAATATGCATTGGAACCAGGGGGGTTGGAACCTGGCTTTTCCCCCTCCCATGTGAGTGCCCAAGCCACTGAGTCATTCTCACTTACTCTGGTCGAATGCACATTTAAGTATTTATGCACAGTAGAACCGCTTCGATAGCAGACACTGAGAGAGCCCTGTCCCAGAATACCTCATAGTCAAGTGGCTAGGGCCCCCCCCTATGGGGAAACGGAGACCTAAATTCAAATCCATTGTCCATTTCAGGCAGAGGAGAGGAATTAAACCCAGGTCTTCCACACCCTGGGTGAGTGCTCTAACCCATTCTTTCTCCATGGGGTCACTGAGATCTCCCTGACACAGTTTAGGAAGTCAGCGAGCTGGCCCCTGGTATCAAAAAGGTTGAGAAATGCTGCTCTCTAACCACTGGGCTAAAAGCTACAAGGGGGTACCAACAGCCCCCTCTTCCTCTGGCTCTTTTGTGTGGGTTTATGCATAAGTGCACATGAAAAGCTCCATTGAATTCTATGGGGCTACTCACCCCCATAAAATCACTCGTCTGTGCAAGTGTTTAGAGGATTGGGGTTTAAATGAGCGGAGACTGAGACTCAGCAGCACTTATGTGAGGCACAAAGTCCAGTCCTACTTCCATTGTAGTCAATTGCAGAACTCGAACTGATTTCAATAGGAGCGGGATCAGACCCTAAACGCCTGGAGAATTTGGGGGCATTTTTCTTTTATTTTCCTTACCTTATGTTGGCAACATAATATACAGTCCTATTTTGTATTTCATTAAACCAAATTAGGATACACAAGAGAGTCCCAGTCCTGTAGATACAACTTTAGTTGGACTTTTGCCTTGGTAAGGACTGCAGGGTTGGCCCCTGAAAATGTGCCCAAGGATGCCATATGCATAATCGTCTATCATTTTAGTATGGTGTTAAAGTGGACAATTGCCAGCAACATTTCTATTCTTCAGGCTCTTTTTTGCAATTTGAAAAGAAATGGAATAAATGCAGACTTCAGCCAGTCAACCTGACAGGTGGGACTAAATTTTGGACCAAAACACTGTACAGTTGTGCAAAGGGAGCAGCAGAATTAGCTAAAGACTTAAGCACCCTCGTTACAGGGACTGGTGCTGCAAGATGCTCAACTCCCACTGATTTCAATGAGAGTTCAGGGAGTTCTGCACCTTGCTGGATTAGGACCACGGTAAAACAAAAATGCTAATCTGGCTGTGGAAGTGTGGAGCTTCTAAAATGCAGTTTTATTGTAAACTCTGCTTACATTATTATATACAATAAAATACATGTACAATAGAAATAGGACATTAGCCATAAATGCCTATAATGCCCTGATCCACATGTGTCTAATGATGTGTGGTATGCAGAAACCTTGATTACTTTAGATATTTCCTGATAGTTGTGTAAATTAATCAAGGTATTTTCAGGGTGAGGAATGGCTTGCTATAATCTGAAAATTACCTAGAAATCTCACTGTGATTTCTTTGACTCGCATTCAGGTGATTCATGCTAATATGGTTTGTATTGCAGCAGAAGGTGCTAAATGTTGTCAGTAAAATTGTCTATAGGCTATGGATGATGTGAACTCTGTGAAAAGCAGCTTGGATACTAAAACAGTGGATAAACATTATGTTGCTGAAAGATGGGCTATTAGCATTGAGACGCTGAGAGAACAAATGCTGTTGTTGAACTGCATGTTTGATAGGCTTGCCACGAAATGATACTGTTTGTTTTTCCAGAGCCAGCCTAGGTTTGGATGGTGTGCACATACAATAGGTCTGTGCAGCATCAAATTCATCACACATTATTTTCTTTGATCGCGCTAATTGATTATAATAATTCATCCTTATCTACATTGTTAAATCCAACAGTTCACCATGTCCTTTTGTTTCTTTGTCACTCACACATAATACAAATAGGAAGAGTTAATTACTGCATGCAACAATAGAGACAAATTTCATTGCTTGCCTTTAATTGCAGCAGCACTGAACTGAGAGTGTGGATATTTGGGAAAGGAGAGAGGCAGAAACAGCTCTACTTAGCTGGTTGTTATTAGTGATTAGCATTCATACTTTGCCCTTCTCACACTTAGGGACAGATTATGATAACCCTACCCATGCTAAGTAGTACTATACTCCACAAATAGTCTCACTGAAATCAATGGGGCTACTTATGGAGTAAGGTACTTCTCAAAATGAATAAGGGTCTCACAATCTGGCCCTCGATGAATTGTTCTATTCAGTTAGTCTTTATCTTCAGTGCAGAACTGATATCCACAGTTGCATTTACAGAGTAAAGGAAGTAGTATTCCTGGCAAAGCAACTTTTGGATGGGATAAAATAATGACCCAATTGCTTCTCCTTCAATATTTTCCTTTTGCTCATTTCCAGAGCTCCCAGGTGTATCTTCTTAAGATATGAAATAACTTGGCTATAACATGTGCTTATAATAAATACTCAGTTCCAGGAATCTTACAAAATGGTTCACACTGATAAATTTTTGGGGGTTGTTTTTGCCAGTAGAGGGCCATGTTAAACTGAATAAAATATTTCCTTGCTAGACTGACATTTTCACTGAGTAATGTTGTTTAAAACATATGGACAATTTCAAGGGCAAAATTTGGGGTTTATTTTGGAAGCTACTGAATGATTAGTTTTTTAAAATAAGAATCACTTCACTGTTACAATGCTATTATGTATGGGACTAATTAGACTGAAATTCTTCCCTGGTTTTTAAAATAAACATGTGGATAAAATGTATTTGAAACTGTTCTAAGTTTATAGATACAGCTCCAATAAGTCATTAAGTGGCTGTGATATACAGCAATAGCATGTGCTTTCAAGACAATGATACAAATGAGAAAAATATTGTTTTTCAGAGTTACAATCATGCTTGCATTTGATTTGGGGTCCAAAACTTGCAGTCATTATATAGGCAAACCTCCAGGATGCCCCAGTGGGAATATTACCTGAATAAATGCGGCAGGAATTGACTCTTGGCAAAATACTTTGTCCTCAATCTTTTATATGCAGCTTGTGTGAACTCTGCACAGCTCATGTTTTGCTGATTGCATTTAGAGGGTCATTTATTGTGCAGTGTTGTTTGTCCTTACAGCAGATGTTAAAGGATACTCCTTTAAAGGCTATTCCTCCATAGCATCTAATTATAACCTACACAAAAGCTTAACAGATGTTATAATTGTCTTTACTCTTTGATTAAATAGTTTCTGCATGATTTGCTTTCTCCTCCCCCTTCCCTCCCCAATTTCTAAGTCTTTCTGGACAATTCACGTGTGTCTTCAGTTTGTTGGCAGTGGTTGGTTTTTTTTGTTTTTGTTTTTACAGATTTGTGATTTTTGTTTTTATTGTTAATATTTAACAGGTTTATATGTACTGTTGGGCCAAGAAAAAGTAACACAAAGACTGTGATTAGAAAATGTACGCTTGAATGAATTTTCCTCTTGCACTTAGAATCTACTGCTTCTAATGCACAGTAATTGAGGTTATTCAACAGAATATCATATGCCATGAGTGCAAAAGAAATTACCCGTTGAGAAAAACAGTTAAGTTAAAGTCCCATCTGATTTTATCTGTGTGATTTTTGTCCTCTGTCTTGCAAATTTTCCTGGCTTCTTTAGGAGGATTGAATAATTTTGGTTGTATTGTTAGGGCCACATTGGGCCCAATAGACACAGGTCCACACTGATAGTGGTGTAATGTCAGGGGGAGCTCCAGGCAGGGCCGGCTCCAGCATTTCTGCCGCCCCAAGCAAAAAAAAAAAAAAAAAGCCGCGATTGGCGGCGGCAGTTCAGCGGCAGGTCCTTCGCTCCTAGAGGGAGCGAGGGACCTGCTGCCCCCGAATTGCCGCAGGTGCCGCCCCTCTCCCTTGGCCGCTCCAAGTACCTGCTTGTTAAGCTGGTGCCTGGAACCGGCCCTGGCTCCAGGAAGGATTATGTCTTGGAAAGGACACATCCCTTGCCTGCAGAAAGCACCCTTGATAAACCATGAGATGCTGGGACCTGTCCTTCCTTCATGGCATGCCCAGTCAGCATTATGGACTAATGTGCAGGGGGAAGTGGCCATGATCCCATCTTTTTTCACCCCTTCTGGAGAAATTTGCACTCATGGGGGCACTGAAAGAGTTTCTCATCCTGCTTTACTGGATTAAATATGATAGAGCTCTGGAATGACCAAAAGGAATTATCATCTATGGCTCTTTGATGATCACGAAATAAATTTGCGCTCATGATTCATTTTATAATCATGTATTTCACAGTGGATATGGACAGGGTGGAATTTATTCACTAGCCAGCAGCTGTAGTGGCATCTGCAGTGGGGGGTTGGGTCAGTAGATGCTGTAATTGCAAACCCTCTGGTCTCTCCTCCAGTCTACCCCTGACCCAGTAGATGCTGTAATTGCAAACCCTCTGGTCTCTCCTCCAGTCTACCCCTGACCCTTCCTTCTTGTTGCTGGCACAGAGGGGGTGCCCAGCCTTTCTTGCTCCCTCACTCTGTGAGGTGTCTCTCTAGCCTCTACCCCGCCTACGTGGTAGACCCATGTATCCAGCCCACATGTGGACTTCTTGGAGGGGTTTTTGGCCAACATACATTTTGAAAACAGGTAATGAGAAAAAAAAGGGTTGCTCCCCACCCACCCCCATTTATGAAACCAACGTACAACCCCAAATAGGGCCTGATGGAGTCCACGAGTAGTATGAAGGAAGCCAAGACAATGGAAATCTGTGTTGTCACCTTGTCTTGAGTACCAGAAATTAAGACCGAAAGGGTGAAATCCAACGAGGTTTTATTTAGACAACCAGCAGGCAGCTCCAGTAGCAGCTGCAGTAGTAGTCCCTGACTCCAGCCATGACACACACACACACACACTCTTACACTCCTTGCTTCCTGTTAAGAAAAAATTAACTCAAAGACCACAACTCCCAGCATGCAATACTGGATCTATCAATACCACATTGCCCCATCTTAAGAACTAACCGTATCTTACAACAACAGTAATAATACAATAGCTTGTTACTATATTAATAAATACCAATTAAGTAATTAGCAAATAAATAAACAATAACTAAGAATAAATGGTTAGGTAACTATAATTAAACTTCTAATGATAACTGAGTACTAATCTCCTTTTTCATTAGTAATTACATAACATAGTCTCTAGTCCATGCAGGTAGCTGTCTGACTCTGATAGCGCATCTGTCAGGCCCAATGTTCTGTCAGTTACCCTGTACTGTCAGTGGCAAAGTAAAATCATCGGCCCCAGTTAGATGGTCTGAAACATCTTTGCTTTGCTCTTGGTGCAGGTGCAAGATGAATAAACAGCATTTCATACCTGACCATCTAACAGCTTGTAAGTGTAAAGTCCTTTCCTCCCCCCCCCCCCCCCACAATCTTTAATTGAAACATGAACCCGGGTTCTCCTTTTCATAAGATTCCAGGTTTTCATACTCTTACAAATGAACCAAATTCAATTTTCAGTTCCTCAGCCCCACAATGTTTCTGTATATATTTATATTTTTGCTGTTTCTGTTGAACTGTTTATCTCCTATCCAGCTACACAGATATATTAGATGTAGGTCCCTATAATCGATGCAATAATTCAGTAGATGACCTTTGTGTTGTGGCATGGTGTACAGCCCTATAGACTTGTAAGAAATCTGTAGTGAAGGTCATCCGTGCTTTTTTTGCCAACATGTTGTTGTTTTGCAGACTGTCTTTCAAACATCTGTTGAATTGTTCAGTTTCTCTGTTTGCTTGAGGGTAATACATGGATGATCTTCTATGTCTAATATTCCTCTCTGCCAGAAAAGTTTGACATTCCAGTGAGGCAAATTGCATTCTGTGGTCCAATACTAATTCTTTCAGGTTCCCTTTCTTGCTAAAGGGAAGAACTTGACAAGAACTTGATCACTGTAGCAGAGGTAACTTGTAATATAAATGCCACTTCTGGCCATTTACTGAAGGAGTTGATATAGGTGATATAGCAACAGTCATTTGGCGCATTGTCTGATGGCAACCTTTTTCTTCACTGCATCTGGAAGAGAAACAGATTGTAATGGGGGCACATGCATGACCACCATCTTGTCATGTAATTGGCAAGTAATGCACATTTTTATAGGTGCTTCAGCTTGAGCATCCATTCCCAGCCAGTAATACGTAGGTGCTGTTTCATTCTTACAATCCCTTGATGTGTCATGTGCCAGGTGTATGAATTCTGGCTGCAATTCATCTGGCACAACCAGCTGGTAAGTACCTTGTATCATGCATCCATCTTGTAGAGAAAGTTTGTTGCATGTTCTAAAGCAAGATAGAAAAGCTGGATCAAGGCATTTGGGATTTTGTGACCATTTTGTCATCAGCAGTTCCTGCAATTTTTGTTGAATTGGGCAGGCTAAGCCAGGAGATTTGAATTGTTATGGCTGTGAGAGTCAAGTCAGGCCATCATTCAGATTCTAAAGAACCAGCCCGTACTAATTTTTTAAGCTCTTGTGATACAGCATCCCTGGCTGAGAATGGTAGATGGTACAACTTCTGTTGCACAGGTGTCACATTTGGTCAAAGTGTAATTTTGTGAACAAATCCAAATGTACAGCCAACGGCTTCCTCTGCACTATCCTTGTTAAGAGCAGAGACTGGAGTTTGTGGTTTTAGTGGTGTCAGGTGGGGCAGAAGCAATGCACATTGACTACCCATGCATGTTTAGTGTGGCAAACAGATCTGCCTACAATAGGAGTACCCCTATGGATGATATCGAATTCCACTGGTACAGAGTATGTATCAAAAGAGCAAAGGAATGTGGTTTATCAAGTTCCACACTAAGCATAAGCTTGGTCCAGCATGTGGCACACGTCCAAAGTATATTGCAAATAAATCGATTCAGGTAGTATTGAAACTGTTGAGCCAGTGTCCAACATTAATTCCACCACCTGGGGCTTCCCTCATGCTATAGCAGAAACATGAACAGTACATACTATTTTATATCCGCAATGTGTGTGGATCTGCTTTCATCCACACTCAGAACAGTAACACCAAGCCCAGTGCTGCATGTACCTGTTGATTAGGCTGCTTGCTCCAGCATAGCTTAGCAAACTGGTCTTTTGGCAGTGATTGCACTGAGCTCCATTTGCAGGACATCCTGTGTAGTTCACAGTGTGTTCTGTAGATCCACCGTGGTAAGTTACTTTTCCTTGTGTGTTTTGAAGTTGCTGGGTCTGTGACCTCCATTTGCATAGTAATTTTTTGACTTCCTTGTTGTAGTCCATGTCTGTAGTGGTTGCATGGCTTGGGTCATACCTGCTGGGCCTGGACTCATCATTTTCTCCTCCACTATAACTGACTCAATGTGATTAGCAATACTTAGGCCTGGTCTACACTAGGCTTTTATGTCGACTTTAGCGCCGTTATATCGAATTAACCCTGCACCCGTCCACACCAGGAAGCCATTTAGTTCGACATAAAGCTCTCTTTAAATCGATTTCTGTAATCCTCCCCAACGAGAGGAGTAGCGCTAAATTCGACATGGCCATATCGAATTAGGCTAGGTGTGGATGGAAATCGACGTTAATAGCTCCGGGAGCTATCCCACAGTGCACCACTCTGTTGACGCTCTGGACAGCAGTCCGAGCTCGGATGCTCTGACCAGCCACACCCCCGGGAAAATTTGAATTCATTTTCATTTTCCTGTCTGGGCAGTTTGAATCTCAGTTCCTCTTTGGACATCGAGGGGAGCTCAGTAGCAGTGGCAACTATGCAGAGCTCTCCAGCAGAGATGGCCGTGCAATCCAATAGAAAGAGGGCCCCAGCATGGACTGATCGGGAAGTCTTGGATCTCATCGCAGTGTGGGGCGATGAGTCCGTGCTTTCAGAGCTGCGCTCCAAAAGAAGGAATGCTAAGATCTACGAGAAGATCTCCAAAGCCATGGCAGAGAGAGGCTACAGCCGGGATGCAACGCAGTGCCGCGTGAAAATCAAGGAGCTGAGACAAGGCTACCAAAAAACCAAAGAGGCTAACGGACGCTCCGGATCCCAGCCCCACACATCCCGTTTCTACGAGGCACTGCATTCCATCCTGGGAGCGGCCGCCACCACTACCCCACCCCTGACCGTGGACTCCGAGGATGGGATCATGTCGGACATGACAGCGGACGGGGAAGAGGAGGAAGGAGATGAGGAGGACGAGGCAGTCGACAGCGCTGGCACCGCTGATTTCCCCGACAGCCAGGAGCTCTTCATCACCCTTACCGAGATCCCGTACCAACCGTCCCCATCCCTTACCCCGGACACAGAATCAGGGGACGGATCAAGCAGTAAGTGCTGTAAACATGTAAACATTTATTTAAAACAGAACGGTAATATTTATACTATTAACAATGTATATTTATAAAAGTGCTGTAAACTAGTAAAAAAATAATCAGGTACAAAACAGGAATATTTACAAAGGTAACAAATGGGTTTTGCATGATTTCTCTGTCTTAGGCTCTTCTCAATTTAGTCCCAAGTATTTTAAAAAAATTTCACAATGTCCGTTACTACATGATTCCCAGGCCCAAGACGCTCCACTCCAAAGTCCCAGTGCACCTACGCGAAAATCCGGTCAATGTGGCCGGGGATCGACGAGAAATCCTCGTAGGAGAACTCCTCGTAGGTCTCGTGGAGGTAGAGCTCAAGCCTGTTGATCAGGTTCCGGGGTAGGGCGATCTTAGTGGGCCCTCCGTGGTAGCAGACATGTCCCCTCCATGCCACAATCAGGTACTCGGGGATCATGGCCCGACATAGCATGGCGGCATACGGCCCCGGTTTCTGCATGCTTTCCCGCAGCATGCGTTCTCTCTGGGTGTCCGGGATCCTCAGGAGGGTGATGTCGCTCATGACGCCCTGCTTTGAATTAGGGAGGGGACTGTTAGTATTGGGACTGCTTTACAGCCACGCGGTGGAGGGAGAGGGGCAGCATACAGGGATCTTTCCCTGGGACAGCCGCGAGGGGGTGGGACAGGGGCAGAGTTGATGCTGTCCTGATTGCTGGCAGCAGAGACTGGCATTGCTTTCAATGTGAAAGGAGGCCAGTGCTACAGCTGGAGTTTTAAGCAGCCACAAGTCTGCGGCTTACCATTATTGCCCGCTCCAGAAGTTCAGGTCTCCAGCCACAGTTCTCTGAACACTCCAAGACCTCCGCAAGTCCACAGGCACTGAAGGCGACGGCCGAAAATTCGACCTTGTCCTGAGTGCGCATGTGAGAGGTTCAGTGCATGGTCTTGTTCACAGAGAAAGACTAGGTTCTTTGTATACAATTTCATTTATCTGTCTCAGGAATTCACTCCCTTTTTAAAATTCACACAGACACATCTGCGACTGTCTCCCAACCCAGCCTGTCAGCACACTCCCAGAGGCTAGCGCAGATTAGGCGGAGGAAGAAGAAGACGCGTGAAGACATGTTCACAGAACTAATGGGCTGCTCCCGAGCCCAGGCAGCCCAGCAGACACAGTGGAGGGAGAACTTGTCACAAATGCACCGAGCAGTCATGGAACGGGAGGAGAGGTGGCGTCAGGAGGACCAACAGGCTACTGAAAAGCTGCTTGGACTAATGAGGGAGCAAACGGACACGCTCCGGCGCCTTGTGGATGTTCTGCAAGACCGGAGGCAGGAGGACAGAGCCCCGCTGCAGTCTATCTGTAACCGCCCTCACCCGCCACCAAGTCCCACACCACCCTCACCCAAAGTCCAAAGAAGGAGGGGCGGCAAGGGCCGTTAAAACTTTCAATCAACCCCTGCAGACTGCTCTAGCAGTAGAAGGCTGACATTCCCCAAAATTTCATAAGTCCTTTCCTACCCACCTCACACAAGCCCCCGTCCAAGTTTCACCCCCCACGTTTCATGTCTGGTTCGCAATAAAATGTTTGTTTCTGTTCATTACTGTTTCGGTCAGGTTCTTTTGAGGGAGAGTCTGTCTGGAGGGGGGGAAGGGGCTTGGTAATTGGACAGGACAGTCACCTTTAGCAGGCTACAGAGGCGGGGTCAGGTCCAGCATCAGGACACATACACAGTGCAGTCACTGGTTACCCTGGTCAGTCTGGGAGGTGCTTTTCATGTTTTGGGGGGGGGGGGGTTGCTCTGTGACTTTGTGGCGGGGGAGGGCAGTTACAGATCTTATGCAGCGGTCCTTATCCTGGCTCACAGATCCACGCAGCAGGGGATCTGTAACCCTACCCCCCCCTGCCAGAAAGTCACATAGCCGACACATACACACAGTCCCCCCCAGGAGTGCTGGCAGGCTCCATTGAAATAACCAGTCCACCAGTGCGGAGCCTGTCATTCCGGGAGTTTAGAAGTATCATTTGCATCAGAACACTGAACCCGCCCCCCGCCACAGTCTGCGTCCCCGGTTTAAAATATTCCCGCGAAAACAGCAATACAGACAACGGTGTTCATTAAAAAATCGAAATGATTTTATTTTTTGGGAAGGGGAAGGGGGTGAAGGTTGTATGTAACTGGAGAGGATAGTCAAAATGAACTGGGTAAAGAAACGGGGGCAGGTTCAGCTTTTCTGTCCACAAACTGAAAAGTCACTGGTTGCCCTGCTCACTCAGGAACCTAGCTTTCAAAGCCTCCCGGATGCACAGGGCGTCCCGCTGGGATCTTCTAATGGCCCGGCTGTCTGGCTGGACGTAATCAGCAGCCAGGCTATTTGCCTCTAGCTCCCACCCCGCCATAAAGGTCTCCCCCTTGCTCTCACACAGGTTGTGGAGCACACAGCAAGCTGCAATAACGATGGGGATATTGGTTTCACTGAGATCACAGCGAGTGAGTAAGCTTCTCCATCTCCCTTTGAGACGGCCAAAAGCACACTCCACCACCATTCTGCACTTGCTGAGACGGTAGTTGAACAGTTCTTTTTCTGTGTCCAGGGCGCCAGTATAGGGCTTCATGAGCCAGGGCATTAGCGGGTAGGCTGGGTCCCCGAGGATCACTGTAGGCATCTCCACATCCCCAACAGTTATCTTGTGGTCCGGGAAGTAAATACCTTCCTGCAGCCGTCTAAACAGACCAGAGTTCCTGAACACACGAGCGTCATGAACCTTGCCCGGCCATCCGACGTAGATGTTTGTAAACCGTCCCCGATGGTCCACCAGTGCTTGCAGCACCATTGAAAAGTAGCCCTTTCTATTGATGTACTGGCTGGCCTGGTGGTCCGGTCCCAGGATAGGGATGTGAGTCCCATCTATAGCCCCACCGCAGTTTGGGAATCCCATCGCGGCAAAGCCATCTATGATGACCTGCGCGTTTCCCAGGGTCACTACCTTTGGGAGCAGTACCTTGACGATTGCCTTGGCTACTTGCATGACAATAACCCCCACGGTAGATTTGCCCACACCAAAGTGGTTCGCGACTGACCGGTAGCTGTCCGGCGTTGCAAGCTTCCAGAGGGCTATGGCCACTCGCTTCTGGACAGTGAGGGCTGCTCGCATGCGGGTGTCCTTGCGCTTCAGGGCAGGGGACAGCAACTCACAAAGTTCGAGGAAAGTCCCCTTCCGCATGCGAAAGTTTCGCAGCCACTGGGATTCATCCCAGACCTGAAGCACTATACGGTCCCACCAGTCCGTGCTTGTTTCCCGGGCCCAGAATCGCCGTTCAACAAAATCCACATGCCCCATTGCCAACGTCATGTCCTGGGCGCTGGGGCTCGTGGTTTCTGACAGCTCTGTGCCACTCTCCGACTTCAGGCTCTCACGGCGGTGCCGTAGCCTCCTCGCCCGATTTCTCTGCATCTGCCTCAGGGAAAGGTGTATGATAAGCTGCGAGGTGTTGAGAACGGCCACAAGTGCAGCGATGGTCGCAGCGTGATCCATGATCGCAGTGCTGTGGCGTCCGCGCTGTCACTGACCAGAAAAGTGCGCGAACTGATTTCCCGCCGGCGCTTTCATGGAGGGAGGGAGGGCGTTAGTGACGGACGGATGACGACAAATTTTTTTTACCCAGAAGGCATTGGCGGCTCGACCCAGAATTCCGATGGGCAGCGGGGACTGCGGGAACTGTGGGATAGCTGCCCACAGTGCACCGCTTCCAATATCGACGCTCGCCCCGTTAGTGTGGACTCACAAAGTCGAATTACTGTCCTTAGTGTGTCCTTAGTGTGGACACACACGTTCGACTTTGCAATATCGATTCCACATATTCGATTTAAGTAAAATCGAATTACCCTCGTAGTGTAGACATACCCTTATGGTTTTCTGTAAGGTCAGGTCCCATTCAAGTAGTAAGCACAACTAATATGAGGCACAACTGTTTTTCTCCCCAAGCTGATCTCAAATCATTTTGTCTGCCGTGTTGCCAAAATCGCATTCAGTTCCCTTAAAGCAGCAATATACTGATCTGTCAATTTCCCCTACTTTCTGTTCATGCTGGGAGAATTTGTAGCGTTCAGCTACCACATTTACTTTAGTCACAAAAAATTCTTTAATGCAGCAAGTGTAGTCTAATATTTATCATCCAGAAAGGGAAGGTTGTAAAATATATGCTGCCCTTCTGCTCCAAGGCAGTGAATAAGCAGAGCATGTTTTTTGTGTTTCAGAAAGTTCTGTCAAAGACATAGTTCTCAAACACTCTAATCCAAGCATTAAAAGCAACTGGCTAGTCATTTGGGCTTTGAAAAAACGGTGCAGATAGATTCAGGGGCGGGAGAGTCACTCTTCTCCAAACTAAATAAGCCCAGTTCCCTCAGGCCTCTCCTCATAAGTCATGTGTCCCAGACGTATAATCATTTTCGTTGCCCTCCGCTGGACTCTCTCCAATTTGCCCACATCCTTTCTGTAGTGGGGGGCCCCAAACTGGACTCAATACTCCAGATGTGGCCTCACCAGTGCCAAATAGAGGGGAATAATCACTTCCCTCGATCTGCTGGCAACACTCCTACTAATGCAGCCCAATATGCCGCTAGCCTTCTTGGCAACAAGGGCACACTGCTGACTCATATCCAGCTGCTCATCCACTGTAATCCCCAGGTCCTTTTCTGCAGAACTGCTGCTTAGCCATTCGGTCCCCAGCCTGTAGCGGTGCCTGGGATTCTTCCATCCTAAGTGCAGGACTCTGCACTTGTCCTTGTTGAACCTCATCAGATTTCTTTTGGCCCAATCCTCCAATTTGTCTAGGTCACTCTGGACCCTATCCCTACCCTCCAGTGTATCTACCTCTCCCCCCCAATTTAGTGTCATTTGCGAACTTGCTGAGGGGGCAATCCATCCCATCATCCAGATCATTCATGAAGATGTTGAACAAAACCGGCTCCAGGACTGATCTCTGGGGCACTCTGCTTGATACCGGCTTCCAGCTAGACGTTGAGCCGTTGATCCACTTCCTGTTGAGCCTGACAATCTAGACAGCTTTCTATCCACCTTATAGTCCATTCATCCAATCCATACTTCTTTAACTTGCTGGCAAAAATACTGTGGGAGACCATATCAGAAGCTTTGCTAAAGTCAAGATATATCATGTCTATTGCTTTCCCCATATCCACAGAGCCAGTTATCTCATCATAGAAGGCAATCAGGCATGACTTGCCCTTGCTGAATCCATGTTGACTGTTCCTGAACACTTTCCTCTCCTCCAAGTGCTTCAAAATGGATTCCTTGAGGACCTACTTCATGATTTTTCCAGGGACTGAGGTGAGGCTTATCAGTCTGTAGTTCCCCAGATTCTTCTTCTTCCCTTTTAAAAGATGGGTACTATATATGCCTTTTTCCAGTCATCTGGGACCTCCCCCGATCGCAACAAGTTTTCAAAGATAATGGCCAATGACTCTACAATCACACCAGCCAACTCCCTCAGCACCCTCTGATGCATTGCATCCGGCCCCATGGACTTGTGTATGTCCAGCTTTTCTAAATAGTCCTTAACCTGTTCTTTCACCACTGAGGGCTGCTCACCTCCTCCCCATACTGTGCTGCCCAGTGCAGCAGTCTGAGAGCTGAACTTGTCTGTGAAGACCGAGGCAAAAAAAGCATTGAGTACTTCAGCTTTTTTCACATCATCTGTCACTAGGTTACCTCCCCCATTCATGGTCACTACTCCTAGCCCATCTGGACATTTAGACTTTATGATGCCAGTTTTGTACTGTTCCTGCAACTTTACTCCAGTGAGACACCTCCAATGTTTCTGGAATATCTTACGGTATCTATGGAGTCTAGTTCATAACATTTGCTGCAATGTTGACAATGAACTCTCCTAATATGGCCCACATTAGTGTAGGTTTTATCAAATACTACTACTCTGGACATATTTGTATTGGTCTGCACTATAATACTTTGCCTTGGCAATGTACAACGCCATTTATCTGGGGATCTCAAAGTGCTTTACAAACTGGGGTACGTTGTTTATGGATTTACAAAAAGTACTGTATCCTTCCAGTTCTTACATCTGAAATTTCATTACTTCTGAATACTTTCCATTTATAAACTGGAGGGATAGATGAGTTAAGAAAAAAATTGCAGAGTGCCAACTGTGCTTGTGCAGAGTATTTTAATTATCAGACACCTGTCCACTACCAACTTATAGTGTTTCATATAGGTCACTGAACAGCCAGATGATGGTAATGACTTTCATTCACTATCATCCTGGTGTGAATTTGAAACCATGATCCAGAAGTGAAAGGCTAAAATTTCAATTACCAATACTCCGAGCCTTCCAATTCCCCTTATTACACTGATGCTAGAAGTCCTAAATTTCACATCTGTGGAACATTTATAAATTATGACATATTAAAAGATCAGCTTAAATCACTAAGAATTTTAGCATCTGTTAATAATTGCTACTGAAGGAGACTATTAAAGGGTAAACTGGCTAAGAGTGTCTTTAATAACACATTTCTCCCTTATGTCATCTGTTCCAAGATGTTCCATAACTATGTCTTAAAACTGCACAAGCAAAGGAAAATGCAAAATGGACTGGACAAGGAAAAACAACAATAGAACACCATGGAAAGACTCAGGCTGGCCATTTTCCTTGTCTCTCCACTCAAGAATCCTTACATTTCTCTTCTCTTAAACTAATACAAGACTAATTAGTTTCCCCAAAGCTCAAATTCTGTCATGTTTTTATTGGTTGTGTATCTAACATCATGATGTTTATGGGAAACAATTTCCTCAGTTCCATTTACCAGTCTTTAATCAAGTGAATTGTGTTTCTTCTCCATCATCACAAGAAAAAAACAGCTTTAACCAGCCAGTACTGAAAATTTATGGGCTAGATTCTCACTTTAGGCACAGCCCTCGGCAAGATATAGTGCATAAGCTGCACCGCTCAGGGTACCCATGGGAAGCATTGTGACTCAGACACACCTTTGGGTCACAATTCCTCCCTGGCATCTTCCTTGCTCTCTTGGGTGTGTGTGGGGGAGAGGGGAGGAAAAGGAATTTTACAGCTGGTCCGTACTACCCGTAAGTTACTACAGTCTCTCTGTCCCCTACTGGCTCAGCTACTCTGGCCAGTGAATAGTGTGGAGCCAAGGTGCTGCCCCACGCTCCACCCACCTGCTCTGGGAAGGGAGTAAGCAGGCAAGTGACTCTGCTTATTCTCGTATGTTCAGACTCAAGTCTGAGTTGCCTACATATGGGACACGGGGCGATTCTTGTTCTCTTGCATGGCTATGTTGTCAAAGTTGCAATCTAACACTTGGTTGTAGCTTTTGTTACTGAGAGATCCTACAACCAACCATTTTAAATAATGATAAGCAAGTGCTCTTTATTCTGCCATATTGTTTGTGTATGAAATTTTCCTTGAGTGGAAAATCTAGAAGAATCTTTACATACCAAATGTATTGGGGCAAATTCTGTTCCCAGTTACATCCATGCAACCTCATTTACTTCAGTGGGATGGCATAGGTATAAATTAGGGTTGAGTTTGGCCTTCTGTCTACTTTGTATGAAATCTGGAGGCAGAATCATACCTATAGCTGGGAAAAAAGACAGTGGGGAAGCCAGATGGTGGCTAGATAAGAATAACAATACCTTATTTTGGGGGAGTTCTATGGCCTGTGTTATGCAGGAGGTCAGAATAGATGATCAGAAAAAGTCCCTTCTGGCCTTGGAATCTATGATGTAGCAACAGCATTTGCAGAGCATATTTCATCAAAGCCACTGACAAAAATGAACTAATCCTTAAACTACCCTATATGAGATGTATTATTATCATCACATTACAGGAGAGGAAACTGAGGCAGGGAAAATTAGTGATTTGTCCTAGGTAACACACTTAGTTTGACAGAGCTGGGATAAGAACTTGGGGTCCTGATCATCTGGTCAGTTACAGGCGAGTGACTTCAACAGATAGTGTGAACAAGTCCAAGGAGTTTTTGACTTTCATGCTGATACCACACTTTTCCCTTTACACCTTCCTAAGAAACAGGGGACTGCCATTATGCTTAGTGTAGATGTGTGTATGTTGTTGTTTTCCTAATCGTGTGTTGTAGGGTGTAGTTTTTACCCCTGAAAAAGCACCTTGGAAAACAGTCACATCAGATAAGAGTAACTGGCAGCCATTGCTTCCACAAGAAAGAGAGATTGCATTATCTCATGCTAATGTGACCACCACCACAAGGCATACAAATGTCCCTCAAACAACAGTGGGTGAGTGACCTTTGAAATTTAAAATAAATAAAAACTTAACCTCTGTTTCCCTCCATCCCCTCCTTGTACTCTCTCTCCATTACCTTAGTGTTATTGTTAATGGTAGTCTGCCATATCGTCTACATTTCTGTTTTGTGTCATTTGAAATAACTGAGTGAAGACTCGTTAAAGAGATCAGTAGGATGACATAAAAACAGAAGAGTTATCAACCTCTAACTAGGAGTTTCATGAGCGTTTTAAAATTTACATTTTTATTAAGTTTCTGGCAGATGGCAAGAATGGAAGTTAGTCTGTAACAGCCCGTGCTCTTACAGAGAAGTTGAAGTAAGGCACTGCAGCAGCTGACTGCTGGGGGGAAAGGGAGGGGCTGTTATTTATATTTTTCCAAAGCTAAGCTCTCGCCCTAATATAGATCAGCCACTACAACGCAGTAAAAGAGAATTGTAGAAGAAAGAGATGGAAAAATCCTATTAGGGTCTGTCATCCACCCTGTCAGTGTAACACTGTTCCATATAGTATATTTTATTGCCCCTTATCCTGTCTGTTTTTAATATCACAAGTATTTGACCAATTCCCTTGGAAGATGATACCAGAGTCTATATTGGATTTCACTATACATAGTTTTCTCCAACTACTCAGTGTCTTTTTTCTCCCCTTTTTTTCTGTTTAACCTCATTGTACGAACCCTAATCAATTCCTCATTGTCTTTGATGTTTGTATACATCTCTCAAATACGTGTAGATAGTTATGCTCTCCCATCCCTTCCTCCTCTCATAATTGTTTAAAACAACAATGTACAGCTTTGTTAACCTTTCTCCACATAAGCCAGTGCCTTAATCATTTTTATTGCTGTACAAAAGCCCAATGAACACAATCAGCAGTATGTTGGTTTCTAAGGGTAACATCCTGGCCCTGTTGAAGTTAATGGGGGTTTTGATGTTGATATTAATTGGGCCAGGATTCCATCCTAAATTCAGAGGAATTATTGCATCATGCAAGACATGATGATTCCCTTCTTCCTCTACTCCAGCTTCTCAAACCTTTTAATTTTGATTAATAGATAAATGTTATAAATACATCGGAGTGCACATTTGCTTTTGAAACTATTGTGTGTTTCAGATTTGTATCAAAACTAGGTGGGTCTGAGTCACTTCATAGGTTCCCTGGGCTAGTGCCCACATGTCTCACCTAAAAGATTGATTGGTAATGTGGCAGGGTGGCTGGCCCTTTAAGGAGAGCTGGGGCTCAGTTTCACAGCCAGCCAACCCTCCTCCCCAGGTGGGGAAAATTAGGGTCATGTTACTCTGAGATAGATAAAGGAGAGGCCTGGTTAGTGAAATTGAGACTTCACCTGGCAGGGGATGGGGGGCTGCTGAAAGAGATGTGGGAGCTCCTGCAGGAAACGGTGGAACTCAGGGGAGAAAAGACTCCAACTAGGTAGAGCTACGAGTGGCCTGTTAAAGCAGCGAATGGCTCTGGGCAGGAGGACGTGGGAGAGGCTTGAAAGACTTTCAAGTGAGTCTGGGCAGGGCTTGCTGAAGGATGAATACCTGAATTTTGAACTTGAAGGACTTTATTTTGGAACTGTTTATGATAATAAACCAGCCCAAGTAGGGGCGTTGTTGGCTGCCAGAAAACCTTTGTGAAATTACCGAGAAGCCCTAAAGAGAAGGAAACTGAGGCAGGGATACTGCAAGGTATCTCCAGGCCATGAGGTGGTGCTCTGGAGGCAGTGACCCTGATACCGTTGGGTTTCTGTTTTTGTTTTAATGTTGCAGACTTTCCAACCCTGATATTCTATGACTTCAAGTAGTTACAAAGGAAAAATAATTGGTGCAAACTATATTGCAGAGGTATGATTTTTTTTTTAATAAAAGCTGATACAGGATCAGAAACTTAACAATTCTTATTAATTCAATATATTGCTTGAAGAGTGGCTAAACATATCAATATTTTATAATGAAATAAAACTTCTTTATATTCCAGATGTCTGTTTCTTTTCTTATCTTTTTCATATTCTAGAAATGATATCTAGACTTGTAAGACTACCATATAGAGACCAAATCACCATCTCGGATCATTCGTGAACTTTTCCATCATAAGATTATCCCATCCTCTCCTGAACCACAAAGATGAACAACTCTGTTTTCTAAACTTCCTGCATTTACTCCTAAGATATTGTCATTTTTTCCTGTTATTTTGTGTGTGTTTATGCAAAAACATTTTTTGGTTCTGGTGGTGGTGAGTTTGTTGCAAAACTTAGGGCAGACTTTAAACACAGACTAAAACAGGCATCTTCCTAAAAAATAGGTCCAAGAGAAAATGTGACTCAAAGAGACACCTGAGATACAAGTCTTCCCCTGCTTAATCTGGGTTGGTAGTGATGCCAGCAGTAAATTTATTACCATTCCCAACCTGCATTTGATCAGCTTTATACTTTGGGCCACTGAGTAAGTGGGTAGAGTGAGCTCCTTACCCCTCCCTGCCCAGTCCTGCCTCAGCTGCTCTGGGGAGGGAGAATGCAGGTGAAGGGCCACATTTACTCCTGTGAGGGAGTGGGGTGTTCTTCCTGGCTCCTTTCCCTCGCCTGTCTGTGTGTACATAGTCCAAGACACAATCTACCCCTTAATTTCTTCACTGCAGTTTTCTTGACCATAAGCGAAATTGAAGTTGGACGAATGTGAAAAGAATTTCCCCCTATTTTCATTGATTGTCCCTGTCATTCTATCATCTAAGTATATATTACAAAAATTGATACAAACAACTGTGTTCAACATGTCTCCAAAATCACACTCCTCAATTTTTAACATTTTTTCATTTTTAATAAGGAGGAACCAGGTTGTGCCACTCTTGTTCACACTGGGCCAGATTTTCTAGACAACTAAATTCAATTTACACTGCATAAGAAGCACAAAGTACATTTTTAAAGCAGCAGAAGAATGTCCCTGGAGAATTTTTCCTGTTTAGGGGGAATCCCTGCTGGTGTACAGTTGGAGAAGATCGCCTAGCTGCCTCCTATGCTAGCTAGCTATCTTCCTACCACCAATGAGTGTCAGAGGTGTGGGTGGTGGAGTCAGGTTCTACTATGACTGATCCCTTGGTGGTGTAAGCTTGGCAAAAGCAAGATTAGACCTCTTCTGCTGACTCCCTGTGGCTGCCACTGTTGGCTATGACTGAGCACATCTTGGAAATAATGGAGAATGGGGCAACGGAGTGATAATTTACTCCTCAAGTGGTCCCACTGAAATGAATGAAGGTACTTGTGGAGTAAGGATGGCAGAATCTGGCCTGTAATAAAGTGTCTAGTGCTGTCTAGGGGTTGGAATGAGAACTATTCAACTGTGTTACGAGCCGTAGGGTGTAGCAGCCCACAAGTGGTAGGGGCTGGATGAGATTACCAAGACCTTTCTCCCCTTCCCAGCCCTGCTCAATTTGTGACTTTAGCTATGGGGTTTCAATAGGGGCTATTCACTCAACCCTCTGCACTGTGAGCAAATAGGTGGGAAGTGGGCAGGAAGTGGGAGAAGCCCTTGCTCTGCCTCTTCTTACTTGTGATACACAGTGGAGAATAAGCTTCTCCACAAAAAGGGACGAAGCAGCTAACATCTTCCTCAGAGTCCGCGGATTATGACTCAGAATCACAGTTTGTTAGATGCGTGTGTGACGTTGCACTCCATATGATTTTATGAAAATATGCTAATGAGTATGAATGTAGTGTAACTGGAATATGCTTCATGCAAAAGGTCTCTTGTAAGGTATCATTACAAAGCTTGTAATCTACTGAGTGTGGTCATCCTATTTGTATCATTCTTGTATCTGAAACTAGAAATGTGAAATATAACTCTGAGGTCCTATTGTAATTATGCAAAGTATGGGCCATTAATGGCGGTTTGGAATCTTGATGGCTCCCATCAACTAGGACAATTGGTTGTAAATGGTTCTGTTTACTTGCAAGCCCTCCTATGAGTCAGGCCAAGAAGAATGAAGGCTTGGGGTATCACAGAACATGTGACCATGTCATCTGGTACTGGAATCCATCTTAAGCCTGGTGCTTTTCCATTTAGAAGGAGGGGTGGGGACCCAGAGAGACAAAAGATTCCTGCCTTGTGCCAAAGCTATATAAGGGGGTGGAACAGAACAAAGGAGGTTCCCGTCATGAAAAATCCCCTAGTTACTACCTGAGCTGGAGCTAACAAGAACTGTACCAGGGGAAAGGATTGGGCCCAGACTAGTAAGGAGTCCAATCTGTGAAAGAAGCTTATTGGAACATATCTGAGGGTGAGATTTTATCTGTAATCAGTTTCTTAATGTATTAGGCTTAGACTTGCATGCTTTGTTTTATTTTGCTTGGTAACTTACTTTGTTTTGTCTGTTATTACTTGGAACCACTTAAATCCTACTTTTTATACTTAATAAAATCACTTTTGCTTATAAATTAACCCAGAGTAAGTAATTAATACCTGGGGGAGAAAATACCTGTGCATATCTCTCTATCAGTGTTATAGAGGGTGGACAATTTATGGGTTTACCCCATATAAGCTTTATACAGAGTAAAATGGATTTATTTGGGGTTTGGAGCTGGGTGTCTGGATGCTAGAGACGGGAGCACTTCTTAAGCTGTTTTCAGTTAATTCTGCAGCTTTGGGGCGCGTGGTTCAGACCCTGGGTCTGTGTTGGAGCAGACTGGCATGTCTGGCTCAACAAGGCAGGGCTCTGGAGGCCCCAATTGGCAGAAAAAATGGGCTCAGAGGTAGTCTCAGCACATCAAGTGACAGTCCCAAGGGGGTGTCTGGGACTGAACCCATCACAGAATGCTTCGTGGGTGAAACAATTTCCTGAGGCTGTGGGTGGAACAATTTACTGTAAAGTTCCAGTCTAATCTATTGCGAGGCTCAAAATGACAAAGTAGCAGCTGTGCAAAATGCAGGTGACCCTGACATCCTCCGTAGCCATAGAATTGTTAGAGTAATTTAGAAACAAATTGTGCTGTCCTTACTCAGGAAAATTGTCATTGAAGTCAGTGGATTGTTACTTTGTCTAAGCAGGCAATGTGAGGTTTGTCCCTTAAAGTGTTATTAGTTAAAGCTTTTTCAATATATGACTTTTATCTTGAAAATTTTCCTTTAGGCCACATAATGTTTTATAACGTCCTAGCACGCTTCATAGAATGAAATCAGATGTTCAAAAACTATAAATAAATTAAGACTGGGTTATAATTCCTTATGTCCATGAGTTAGAATTTACCAGTAAATAATCATTCACTCTCCTGGGCTCTGCTATGGATAAAACCAAATCAAGTTGTGATCTTACGGGTCATGAAGATGGCACTTCATCTAGCAAAACCTTGCTTGGATTCACTAAATTTTTGTCATAAAAAATGTGCATAGCAACATGATTCTTTTTGTGCCTCTAGCAAGAAGTGGGCAAAAATCGTGCCATTAAAATGGCCAATTTTTGCCAAATTGGTGTAAAGATAAAATTTGTCAGAAGACTGAATTGCTCAGAGGTTTGGCAATGAGATATTTATGTCTGGGTGATAGTGACCTAAAATTGTTATAGGACCATCAGGAACTAGACTGAGACCAGATTGCAAAGCCAACACTGTAACAAACACTAGCCATTATTTTTGTCGGCTGCCGCAGCAGAGCTAGGAAAGGTTGAAGATTCATGGAGAATTAATGCCTTTTGGTGATCTCTCTGGAATAGGATTGGCAGAGAGGGGAAAAACACAGGTCTTCTGTCATCAGGATTGTCTATCTGGTATCTTTCACAAACACTAAATTTAGTCTGTAAAATTTTAATTGGTACAGCCCATTGACCAATCACATTTTGCTTACTGTGGAGCGTCAAGACCTGACTCTTATCTTTCACTGGTTTCATACTTCATTGACTTTCATAAATATACTCCTGATTTATGCTGGTGCAAGAGAGATGAGAATCGGGCCAAAAGAGCCAGACTTGGTGGCTATGAAGAACTCTTGATTAGTTTATTGTACACTTCTTCCTTTTGCCGAAACAAGTTTCACCAACTCGTACTCTTTCAGACCTACTCACATCCACTTATCTGTGAATTGCAACACATTACATAGCTCATTTGGATTTGGCCCACTGTCTTCAGCAGCTTCCTAAGAAAGATGTCTCTTTCTGATAAAACCTTTGAATTAGGCCAAGTAGAGACTTGATCTCTGGGTCTGCCACGTGCAGGTCTGTTTCTGTAATCACTAGGCTACTGGATATTCTGGGGTGGGTCTCTCTAATTTTGACCAGAAATTCCATCCTGGACCTGAGACACTTTCCCAACAGAAACCCAGGTTTAAACCCAGGCGTTCCTGAGAAAAGTTTCAGGTTTGAGAAATTGGCATTTTCCGTAGAGAAAATACTTCATCAAAAAAATCCTGACAACCTCTAATACTGTCTTCAAATCCCTTTTGACTTCTGTGAAGGAGCTAAGGATGCTTATGCAACATCATCTTGCAGGCTCAGTCTTCTGAGGATCAGAAAACGGCAACGTATCCCTCTTACTACCCTCATCAGTCATTGTCTCAACAACCCATTCATGCTTTGCTATTTTTTATCTGTTATCATCTTTGTCCAAATAATTTAGTTTCACAGTTTAAATGCCTCATATATTCCATAAAAGCAAACAACAAAGTGTAATCCTTTGACCTTTTCATTATTCTTTGGTGTAATTTACTGACTGTTCACTTTCTCCCTACAGCATGGCCCTTATAACCATGATAAAAATGGACAGACAATCCAAATATGAAATGCTGGAAAGGTTACAGCCTTTGGATTGGTTATAAGTCTATTAACTGTTCAGAGTATTTTTACAAGGAAAGATTTGAACAAGAACAGAAAATGGCATCAGATAAATCGCAGTTGTTATGGAATAGGGAAATGATATAAACATAACCCATTCTCCTTAACACTTTAACACTGTAATCTTGTGGCCTCTCATTTTATGTCATTGCAACCCACCCTTTTCTCCTTAAATGCATCCAGTTATCCATTTAATTAACCTGATAAGATATTGAGATACCAATCTTTTGAACTTTTCTCACATATTTAATCTTTAATGCCATATTCCATATTTTATGGTTTATTGAAATTCCTTGTATTATTTTGAGCACATTAGTAGGTTTGCTTGCTTTTATCCCCCAACCCTTACTTGCTTGGCTTCTAGATGTTTTTTGTTTGACAAGCAGGGGAAGAATGCTTTGTGTGAAGAAAGCTTAAAGGTAGATGGCAAAATTGTTATGCGGACAGGGTGAAAGTTCAGTAGCTGTGCAGATTTGTTTCATTCTGTCTCTGGGATACATTGCGTAGGGGTCTGTCTCCCTGAACCAAACTCTTCAATGCTGCTGGGATAATTTCTCCAAGGCAGGCACTACATAGGGCTGTTCTAGACTCTAAATTGGTCACCTCACAAGCCTGAGGACTTGCTGGGACAGATTAGGAATGTAGATGGGGATGCTCCAGACTGCAGAGCAACTCATAGGCAGCCCTTGGGGCTGCTCTACACCCACCATTACTCCTATATGCCCCGGGAGCAGCAGTAGGGGGTTGGAAGCTAGGTCAGAATCTGGCAGAACGAGTTATGCTGATGGAAGGCTGGTGTAAGGGAGATCGGACTCAGGATCCTTTTTTGTAGGTAGTCCTGACTAACTTTTTCGAAATTGGTTTTTTTGTTTTTGATGTAACTTTCCAGAGCCAGTCAGAAAAAAATTAGCTATAGGGGCAGCATGCATGGAGTAGTGCTGTGGTTTGCTTCCTTTTAATTCCCATAGCATTCTACTTAGCTAAGTGTTTTAGTGTCTGGCACTAGAATTTCTCTAATTTAATTAACTCACTAATATTAGCACGTGACACAGGCTAAGATTCTCCTCTTTCTCTCTGCAAAAATGCAGCTTGCTTATCTAAATAGCATTCCTAATCCAGTGGGTATGAGTGCACAATGTGTACTCTAGTGCTAGCAAACTACTGACCAGTCTGATCAAATACCTGGGTGTATTGAGCTTTAGCTGGCTGATCTGTGTTCCTAGAGTTGCTGTGGAGCATACTGTAGGTGAAACAGAAAATGTTTAATTTCATGATGCATAAACACAGATGCCAATGCAGTTTTCTGTTTCCCTAATCACTAGTATTGAAGACAGCCGTCTGATATGTCCACTCAGAAGAGAATTCCAGAATGATTTTTTCCTTGTCAACATTTAAATCCTCAACATCAGCCTGCTTAATACCATGGGAGGGAGGGAGGATGTGTTAATGAAACCATTTTAATGACCTTCTTTTAATCATAATGGAAAAAATGTTCATGCTTTGCAGAAGTGAGGTTTTGTGGTGATCCCAGTCTACAGTGTTTGGAAGGACAGAAAACAGTCACAGAATCAATGTAAGCTTTTTGACTGATGCTGACCTAGAAATATAACAGCACTGTTTGGTGTATAATGAATATTCTTCATTATATTGAATATTTGTAGTAATAAGCTCTACAATTTCAAATGCTTTCTTTTTTTCCTCATGTCTATTTTGCAAAGGCTCATGCAATTCTTCATATTTAAGTTTGAAATGCTTCTGTGTTCATTTTTCTTAGAGAAACCACATGCAAACCCAACCCATAAACCTCAGTGTCACCAGCACGGTCCACATAAGCAACCCAACTGTACAATAGCAGACTAGTGTTTATGATAATTTGGAGGATAAAATTTCAGTTAGAAAACCGATTCCAGGGGGATTGAATAACTCAAGGGATTCACAATGAGACAGAGATACTTTCAGCTCTAGGTCACCTGTTTAATTCTAGTCAACGTCTGCACTGACTGAAAGTTTTTACTATCTGATGGCTGTTTGGTGTTCTATACTAGTGACAGCACTTAAAACATTTCCCCCCCACATTATCAGAGATATTACCAATTCCATCTGTGTTCTCCATTTCAGGTATAAAGGACAGCTCTCAAACTGGCTGAATTTTTCTAGATGGAAGAAACTTTTAAAATGTGACCAAAGTATAATTTTTGGCAATTTTATTCTTGTCTCTAGTAGGCTCATGATCACAAAAAACATCCTCATAATTAGCACTCTTGTTGACAATCTTAGTAGAGAAGGCCAAAGACTGAATGGGCTATGGAGACTGAACTATCCTACTGCCCCAGGGATGTTTGCCCTGTCGGTACTGAGATATGTGGAGGGATGGGAGTGTTTGAATTGTACCTGTTCTGAGGATAAACAGGAAGACTTCAGTCTCTAGACTTGTCAATCTGACTGTAGTGGGGTGGTTACCCCACTCTTGCCCTGAAGGGCTTAAAACAGTCCTGGGGGAAGGTTGTGCCTGGGAGCTGCTAAGTTGGGCTGATTGGGAAGCAGCCGCAGCTGGGCCACACCCCAATTAGGCCTCAGCTGGCCCTATATAAAAAGGCTGTGAGCCAGAGGTCAAGAGTCTCTCTTTGCCTTCAGAGGGAGAAGGGCCTGGCTGCAGCAAGCTCGAGACAGAGTACCTGAGTGGTGCAGGGCTGGGGAAAGGCTGGGGAGCTCCAGCCTGGAAAGCCCCAGGCTGTGGCCTAGTAGAAGACCAAGGGGTACTGGGGGTTGCAGAGGGCAGCCCAGGGCTAGGCCAAGGCAGCAGGTCCAAACCCTCCTTGCCTGTGATGAGTGGCCTATACTGCTGTCTACCCCAGGGAGCGGGGGCTAGTTGGTGACTGGCAGTGGCCTTATTCTGAGGCAAGGTAAGGATAGTGGGTGGAGGTTCCCCAGGGAGGGGAGACCCTAGTACTGAGGGGTGTACTGCCAGGGTGCAGCACCCCAGATACAAGGGCACTGGGGTCCGGGTGGGACTCGGGGGCCAGAGGACAGGTGGATCACTAGACTGCAGGGGGTGCTCCAGGATGCTGGAAGAGCTAATTCCCAGAAGTCACCAGCAGGAGGCGCCGCAGGGGTGAGTCCGCTCCTCTACACGGACACTTATCACAATTGCTATGTTCATATACATTTTTTAAAAAGACAAATATAATCAGTTTCACGTTTCCAAAAGATATTATGGGCCAAATCCTTGGTTAGCATAAATTGGCATAGCTCTATTGAAATCTGACCCTGTGCTCTTAAACTGTATGAAGAGATCTTGGATGTTAATCTTCATATGATAATGTTACACTTTTCCAGCAGCCACGATATATACATCAAAGTGTAACTTTCCCTCTGAAGGAGACAGTATGAACCAGGAAATGTCATATGTGGATTACAGATGGAACTTCTGTATGTTAATAACAATACCCTGGTTCTCCTGGTTGCGGATTATTAGGCCCACCTCCCAGTGCACTGAACAATTCTTTCCATTATAAAATTAGTGTATTTTCAATGTGTGTAATACCTCTAGACTGAAGATTGTTGTTACCCTGAAAGTTCCTAAATCCAAAGGTATGGCTTCATTGCTGAGTTAACCCATGTTGCACCATACCCATCTCTAGCCACACACACAACCCTCTCACCCAAGTTAAGTGGTACTTTCAGTCAAAGCTAGCTGGCCTGCTTTGGACTTCCAGCTAAAATACAGGTTCCGTAGTTACTCAGGCTGGTAACCCACTGACTTTGCAGTGAGGATAGGGGCTAAACCACTCAAGTGCTGATAGTCCTACAGTGCTTTCCCACAATTCCCCTGTTGTGCCCAGAAAAACAAACAAACACTCCCATAGTTCATTGGTAAGGCTATGGTTTTGTCACGGAGGTCGCAGAAGTCACGGTATCCATGGCTTCCAAAGACCTCTGTGACTTCAGCCCTGGTGGCTGGGATCTGCAGGGTCCGGCTGCCTCCCGCAGTGGCAGGGAGCTGTAATGTACCCTCTCCACCTGAGTCAGCGGACCCCCAAGCTCTCAGCTGACATGAGAAGTGGAGGTTCCCTGCAGCTCCCAGCCACTGCAGGCAGGGGGGGGGTATCCCCCTTCCTTCCCACCACCGTGGGAGGGCAGGGGGACCCCAGCAGCTCCCCGCAGCCACCGCGGGGCAGGGGGATCCCTGCAGTGCTCCCCACTGCTGGGGAGGGGGCAGGGGGACCCTGCAGCTCCCCACCAGCTATGGCTGGCGGGGGAACCTGGAGCTCTGAACCCCCAGGGGTGGTGGGGGCCCCAGAGCTCCCAGCCACCCTACAGCTGCCCAGTCCCTTCCCATTTTATCATGGATATTTTTAGTAAAAGTCATGGACAGGTCACGGGCTTCCATGAAATTTTCTTTATTGCCCGTGACCTGTCTGTGATTTTTACTAAAAATATCCATGACAAAATCTTAGCCTTATTCATTGGTAAAGAATCATAGAGCAGCTCAGCTAACTGCAGCACAAAGAATCCTGGGCCATTCCCCAAAAGTCCTAGTGTGTCCGATGGGTGAGTGCAGCACCCATGAGGACACGTGTAGTTGGGTATGGTTTTGCAATGTGGCTGCAGGCCTAGGCTAATCTGGGTGCTGATTACCTGAGTTAATTCTGAAATGAAGAATTCCCCTCAGGAGCATCAGGCAGCTGATGATAAACTGAAAAGAGAAGGCTGGTAAATTGTTTTATCCTGTTATGTATGTACAGTATTCCTTGTGATTTGGGCAAACCGTTAGTGAGTGTACAACACTTCAGGTCTATTCCTGCTAGACAGCCATTCTCCCAGAAGGCTCTCAGGAGGTGCATTTCTTCCTGTTTGAATTACTGTAGGTCTCTTAGCTGGCCTATAGGTTGATCGCTAGGAGATAGAAGGCTACCAGATAAAGCTCTTTCTTTGGGACAGGAAATATGTTGCACAGAAATGCCTGTTCCAAGATAAGAGCTTGTTTTTCAGCATTTTAGCCAATGATTTTATCTTTAGTTTGAAGAGAGAGTCTGGTTTTGAGGCCCAAACTGGCCTTTGGCTTGTCTGAATTAGGATATTTTTGTTTGTTAAGATGCATGGGCAAGATTTTCAAAAGTGACTAGTACTTGTAGGTCTCTTGTTTAAGGGTGCCCAGCTGGAGGCAAGATAAAGGGAAGTGATATTCAGAATGTGGGTACTTGCTTTCTGGAAGTCAGGCTTCTTCAGGTGTCATGAGTTGGACACCCAAAAGCTGAGGCACCCACAATCACTAGTCACTTTTGAAAACTTTAGCCCATGTGTCATGGGCTATTATTTCCTAGTTGGAAAAGGGTAGGGCTAGACCTAGATTTGTAACTCTTGATAAATCTAGACTATAAACTCTTCTGGAGCCTTATCTTCACATATATGTGTAAAGTGTCCATAGTAGCCCAGTGTTTGTACTGTATAAATAATTGATAGCTAGTCCACTATTTGTGTGACAGATTTGGGAATGGTTTCTGCTAAGTATCTGCAGACAGGATAATCAAAACACTTACTCAAATCAAATGCTTGTCCTTCCTCTGGGGTGGTTGCCTCCAAACTATGACTACCTCTAGCTCACTCCAAGGTGAGCCTATTGGTCAACAGAAATGTACCTTAGGGAAGGTTATGCTTGGCTGGTATGATGATGAATGGATAAAGATACTGTGCAAAGATGACAAAAGTTAACCCTTTCTTTCTCATGTCTGGTGTTTTATAAAGAGGAAAACAGCATTGTATTGAGTTGCCATTGTGTCTTTAATAATATCCATTGTGGTATTTCATGTGAACCATGGTAATACATCTGGAAACAGTGGTAACTACTTAGTAACTCACCATTGTGCTCCCTCGTTATCTCAAGTGAATAACACATTTAACATTTTAATTGGTAGCAAAGCAAGCAAGCAGAGGTTTACTGTAACCAGCACTGCACAAAATGGAAAAAGAAAGTGATTGGAGTAATAATTGAGATTTCTTCACTGATTAATTGCCATACACATTTAAATATTCTCTCACTGAGCTCATTTATGGCGATTAATCTCTGTACAGACTAATTTACAGGTATTATATAGAAAACTGGCTGAATTTTGATCTCACACCAGTACAAAACCAGTATAAGTGAGGTCAGACGGGTCTGAAGTTGGGTAGAATGGGAAACCTGACACTGGATATATTGCTATAAAGACAGATTCTGATTCCCCTTAGTCACCTCAAATAGCTCCTTACAATAATAATCCCACTGAAGTCATAGGGCTACTTGTACTTCAAAGTACTATTCAAAATGAGTAAAAGGAGTTAGAAACTGGTTCTTAAACGTGTAGGGTCAGATTCTGCTCTATTTTAGTCTGTTTCCACTAAATACAATGGATTTGGCACTGAGTGAAACTAGTAGGATTGCAGGCTCGCTGAAACCATTTTTTAAAAATTATTATTCTCTTTCTACAACTGGTCTTGACTAAAGATTTTGGACCAAATCCTCCAGCCTTTGTTCAGGGAAAGCTCCCTCTGGCCTTGCTGGAAGTTACCCAGAGTAAGAGCTGTAGACATTGCCCTTTGACATTTACAGATGCACTCAATGTTGGTTGCAGTAGAAGTTTCTTATACTTGGCTCTACATTCATGTGCATATCTATTTGCCTCTATATGGGTCAGATTTCGATCACAGTTACATTGTTATAAATCCAGAATATCCTCATTAACATCAAAGACGTTATTGCAGATTTACACGAGTGCAGCTGAGAGAAAAATCTGACCTACATTCCCAAAGCACACTAGACAAACCATTGCATGCACAATATACCTCTCTTAGAAGTTTTAATCTTTTAAGATACTTTCTGTTATCCTGGACACTTTTTTTGTTACGTGATTCAAGTTATGTCTTAGAATTAATAAAAAGTGTCGCCAACAATGACACCACTAATTTCCTCCACTGCAGAAGTACCAGAATTTCACAGGATGAAATTCTATGGCCTGTATTATGCAGGAGGTCAGACTCACTAGATGATCATAGTGGTACTATCTGGCCTTAAAAATCAATGAAAGATGCTCAGGGCTTTCAACTCCCAGAACCTTGTAGGATTGGGCTCAATATTTGTGCCTCATAAATATAACACAGGGAGTTATGCCAATAAACACGATTTACTGGGGAGTGTGAGAAATGTGAGCTGTTTGTTTTTTCAGACAGCTTACTAGCTCTGCAAACCCATTTCCCTGCTCTGTTAGTAAAAGACTATACAAACCCAGGGGGCCCTGATAAAGCCAATCAAGGACAGTATCAACAGCCGGGTGTTCAGTTTTGTTGTTGTTGTTGTGGCGTTTTTTTATTTTTATTTTTTAAATATCACCCCAATATGTTCAGTTCACATTTCTCTCTGGACAGATCAACTTTTTTGGCACAGAAAACTTGTTCCTGGAACACAGCCGACTAGATTCGCAAAGTCATTAACTGCTGGATTATTAGAAAGTTAATGACGAAAGACAGAAACTGTTAACTCGAATATTGAAATGTGCATTTAATTTTTTCAGTGACACTGGAAACAGCCTGACACTTCTAGTAGATTGCAAGGAAAACAAACCACCAAAGCCATGGAGAGAAAAAAACAACGACAGAAACGGGAATTTGGGAAAAGACTTTCTCTGGACAGCAGTCTTGTGGTAAGGACTAAAATATTCATTTACTGTTGTATGTTTTGGCATTAAAAGTATTGCTCTTTAATTTCTATGTCCCGATAATGTTGTACCTTGTTTTAAAGCAGATGTTCAAGACATCACAATGGCAAATCCTCTTGTGATTATAACTCCAGATCTACAGGACTAAAAGACTTTTGCAGCAACCTAATAGGAACCTATTGTCATATGGAAATATGTCACTGGGTTTGAGCGAATTACACTAGGGATGAATCTGGCCAGGTACACAAGGATGGCATTTAAAAAATTACCAGTGTTATATAAGATAAATAGATATGGTTACCTCAGGCCCTGCAGCACTCTGCTGTATTTCCTTATACTTCATATAGGAAATACTTTGACTGAAGTAAATACTGACCTTCTCTGACTGCAAATTCTTGTTTAGTTACCTACAGCCACCACAGTTAGTGTATGTTACAAATTCATGTAATATCATCTGAAGGAAGCATCAGCTGACACATGCTCTGGATGAATTATTATTGATATACCAAGGACCTGATCCTGAATTTAATGAGAGCATGATCTTGGCCCCAAATCTGCTTTCAAAAAGTAATGTTTTAGCTGCTGAGTGGAATAAACAAAAAATTCTTGAGCAGACATATCATGAATGCCCAGATTGGAAAATGCTTGGAATATGTGTTTACAACTAGCATGCTGAAACTGAATAAACGGAGAGGTCTCACCCTGCCCACATTCGTCTCTGTGACTTTTGCAGTGGCTACTCCTTATTCTGAGAAGGGAACTTTTTCCTTGGAGGTGATCACAGATCTGCTGCCTTCTCAGAGTAATGAGACTCCTGAGAATGATGCTTGGGGAAGTGGCTGGCGTGCTTAGTGAATCTCCTCCATTGTATAAATGCAGGAGAGGATGGGTCTTGCTTGACTGTTAATGTCAGCTGGCCAGGGAAACAAATGTAAAAAGGGGACATGACTGTGGGAGCAGCTACCACTTTCCTGGGCTCTGAAATGGAGCTGTCAGGGAGATGAGGAGATTCTGTAAATCACCCCTTGTGCCTTATAAAATAAATCAGGGAGTGAACACTCCTTCCCCTAGCCTTAACAGAATGCCAGTGGCTCCAATGAAAGGGTGATTGTAGGGAGTTACGTATCATGTGAGGTGTGGAGCTCATCTTCCCATTGTGAGCAGCTCCAAAACGCCCTGATAATGAGTGTGCTTCTGCAGTGGACCATCTTTTCCTTCAGGTAGGTTCTGCAAAATCCAGCCTGCTGCAAAGCCTGCATCCTCCCAGGACTTGCACAGTCCAGAAATGTACAGGTATTTTCAGCTAGATCAAGCCCAAAGCTACAACACTATTAAAACTACTTCAGTTACCTTACAGCTTGTGTACTCAGAAGTGGATGCACAGTTTCATCATCTAATAGACTCTCATATCATCAAAACAAAAATAAGCATTTATTGTACATGGACTGTGTTCATATACAGGATCAAGTTCTGCTATTATTTCTAGGCATGTAACTCCGTGGAGGCAGGTTCTAGTCTAATTTCTCTAATTAAAGTTCATTGCTGTGTTCCAAAGATTTTAGCCACAGAAGAACAGAAACGGTACACTGAGAGTTTAGGGCAATGCCAGCAGTTTTGAACATTACTGCATGGACTGCTAGAAAAGGTGTTGAACAGTATGGAAAATAAGTGCTGTTTTTTTTTTTTACTATTGTTTCACTTATCCAAAGAATTCTCCATAGAATAGTTTTGGAGCTTACTGATGTTTTATCAACCAATTAAAATGTAAATTTTGTTTTACTCAGGAGACAGTTGTGGTCTGATGCATAGGCTCCTGGTTTCCTGCCTCCAGTCTATGCACTATCTCCCCAGTAAACCAAAATGTTGTGAGTCTTCTGCAAAGTCTTGCATCTTCGACTGCCTGTTAGTATATCATACTGGCTGTCCTGTGACTAGACCAAATTCAACCAGACAAAACTAAACACTTTATCTTTCTCTCCCTTCCAAAACACCTCTCCTCTCCATCACTGTCTATAACAAAAAAATTTCTTTCTGTCATCTGGGTATCATACTCCGCTCTTCTCATTACTTCCCCTACGTCCATTCTGTTGTCAAATTCCATCAGAACACTACATTTCCAAAATCTATCCGCTCATCTTCATTCTACCTTCTGAAGTTCCTACATCTCCTCTCAGTCTCTTCTCTTCACATAAACCCTCCTGCCGAACCACTCCCTTGAAGTCTGCTTGCACTCTCATATTCCAGTATTCTCCAGGCTGGACATTATGCTTGGAACAGTCAACCCTGATTTGATGCTAAAAACATGGTCTCTGCTTTCTGTGGGAGCCTTCTAGCAATAATCCACCTAGAAAAGAATCTCATTCATATGCATTCAAAAGCAACATGTTCAGTTTTTGACCTTGGGCCACAAAACACATGTATAAACAGGAGATAACATTAACACACATAATAGTGTGTTATGTCATCAATCTGTACTGCTTTACTATGCCATCTCCTTGTGAAAACGAACACTTCTTCCATGAAGTTATGCTGTAGAGCTCTCTTTCAGTAGGTATTAAAATTTACTAAACCTAAGTATTGCTTAGTGATTTTTAATAGCAGTGGATTATCTCTGTCTGTATCTTCCTCTTGGAGTCAGAATGTATTGGCTCAGAGGGAGAGAGAGAGTGAGAAAAAGAGAAAGAAAGCAATTTCTAAAACTAGAGATGGGCTCAAGGCATTCTGGGTATAAATTTGGGCTTTCCAAAACTGAATCTGAACTTTATCAAAGTTTGGTGTGTTTGGATTTAGCCCATTACAGACAGCGGTCCAAACTCCAAACCTGGAACATTGTTTCAGCTTCCATCTGGGGTTTTGACTCAGGCCAATTTTTGTCTAAACTTGGAACCTTCAAACAATGAAGCAGTGAGAAATGACACATCCACATAACACTCTTCCTCACAGCACAGTACAAAATCGCTTCTTCTTGGATCCCCTAAATGAAGGGGAAAATCAAATGTATTTAAGCCCTGCTAGAGCTGGGCAAAATTTTTCAGACAAATAGTTTAGTTGACAAAAAATGCAGTTTCAGGTCAACCTGAAACCATGTATAGATTTGACATCAATAGTTTTGGCCAGTCACAAAATGGCTAGAAGAGGAGGAGAAGGAGGTGGGGATAGTGGTACTGCCTGCCTTCCGCTCCATGCAATAAATTTTAGCACAGCTGGAAAACCTTGGGGAAAGAGCTTGAAAATGAGGCCAGATAAGCTTTTCTCAAAGAAAAAATGTAGACACAAAAATATAAGGATGATTCGTACTGTGAAGCATCATGAGATTTTCTACTAATTAAAAAGTTGGAATGGATATTTCTCTGAATACTTTACCAAAAGCTAATATATTTTAATCCTTTTATTTCTGGGGAGACTAAGAATCTTCTTGTCTTTAGTAACAGCAAAATATCCACTGAGGGCCCTGTTCAACTCTTGTTAGATCAAGAGAAGTCTTACCATTGACCTCAAGGGAACTGGATCACTTTGAGGTTAAATGGTCATATGATTACTGCTATTATTGTAACAACTAGAGGTCTCCACTATTGCCAGCAACTGAGAATTTCAATGCACAGGCAATTAATTAATATTTATAGACAAAGCGGTCAAACCTTTAGAGCAATGACAACGATATTTATAGTTCCATGTTCAAGTGAAAGGAATGACAAAATATTTAACTTAGTGTAACAACCCTTATAGAAAATCCCTATATGGCTTCAGAATAATACCACCCTTTAGTGTTCTGTCTGATGGTTGACCTTCCCCACCCAACTGAAATAAGGATATAGTTTTTGGATAGGAATTAAGAATAATTTCTATAACCCATATTCGTTTCATCCCTATTAAGCTCTAGGGAAGCTTTCTATTAGGAAAATCTGTGTTTGTATGTTACAGACAAGGCATGATTATTATTTAAATCAGAGACATGTGGGGAGCTAGGATTAGAACTCTTGTTTTTCATCTTAAAAAAAAAAAAAAAAAAAAACCAGGCCTCTGTCACTTCAGATAAAGAAAAGCTCCTTTAGATGACCTTATTAATAGGGGTCCTCTGTCCTGTCTGTGGGCCAGCCAATAGATGGAAACAACACAAACTCTCTCAGACATCAGTCCATCCACCTACTTGGAACTAGAGCCCTATATTTTTCATAAATTCATGATGATGGAGGGGCAGATGGGCCAAAGCTAAATGGTATTGAAACCCCGGGTGCCAGGTGCCTGGAATGGAGAGCTGGACTCGGCCTCACAGGTCAGAAACCACTGCTGCATGGTGAGTGAGGGGCAGGCTCACTCTGCAAACCCCATCACCCAAAGAGTCTTTCACACACTGGGGGCAGGACGCAACCCTTGTGGATAAAACGGATAAAATAATATGAAATTCACAAAAAATTATAACAAAAATACATTTACTGGGCTCTTACATCACTGTGAATTGCTTTGTATGATGGGGGCCACAGTCACATCAGGGTTATGCTCTGATTACTCAAGGTACTTCAATTTAGAACTAAAATAAAATGCAAAAGAAATAATCTCAATGGAATAAGGTTATTTGCAATATATTATTCAGCCATTTGGTATTTCTTTCTGTTGTACAGTTTTCCAGGTAGGATGTGATCCCTGGTAAACAAAGGAGACAAAACTGGGACTCAAGCTTTGTAGAAGCCTGGTTATTTGGTCTGCAGTTTGTAGTTTTCTACAATACACTTTTTTAAGATTGGTTCAATATAAAATGAAAGTCAAGTAGCTTAGGCCTTAAATTTAAGTTCTGTTAAGTTTTACAAATGTAATATTAGAAATCTAATTAGAGGGATAGCTCAGTGGTTTGAGCATTGGCCTGCTAAACCTAGGGTTGTGAGTTCAATCCTCGAGGGGGCCATTTAGGGATTTGGGGCAAAAATCTGTCTGGGGATTGGTCCTGCTTTGAGCAGGGGTTTGGACTAGATTGACCTCCTGAGGTCCCTTCCAACCCTAAGATTCTAAGTTTCTGCTCCTTCTGCCATTTGCACCCAAGACATTGTATTGCTGAATGACAACATGCAAGGAGAAAAAAATAAAAGGAAAACTTGCTATTCTGTATTTTTTCCAATCTGAGTTAGAATGCAAAATGGAAATAAAGAGCAGACGGTGAAAAATACATTAGATTTTAAATAATTATTTCAGTTTTGAATAAGGGAAATATATTATTAGCATCAGTGTACTTTTTAACAGGGTATTTTTAACCTGGCAAGGTCCCTTTTATCCAATAATAATCACCAACTTATTTTATAGGTGCTGGAACTAAGGGTACTGCCGCAACCCCTGGCTTGAAGTGGTTTCCATCACATACAGGGTTTATAGTTTTGGTTCAATGGCTCTCAGCACCTCCACTATACAACTTGTTCCATCACCCCTGACTTATTTGGTTTGTGGTGAAGGATGTTGGGCCTGGGGATGCTATTAAAACAGCTAATGAAAGGATTGATTGTATTTCAAGTTGTACTAAAAGAAGTTCTTCCTAAAGTAAGTAAATAAAACAACTTTTTCAAGAAGCATCTGTGGGATAGAGAGACTATTAGAATGTGTCATTATCACTTTGATTACATCCAGCTTTGTATTCACGAAGTCTAATACTCTGTGAAAATAATAAAAGGCCCACCAGAAGTCTAGCCTTTGCCTGATCCAAACTGTTCAGTTGTCCCCAGGACACTTTTTGATCAAAAAAAGTCAATGTTACAAGCTGTGCTCTTTATTTATGTGAATAATTCCCAAGCGGACTACGCACTTGGTTGGCATTTGCAGCTGTGATGGCATTTAGCTGAGCAGGAAGTTTGAGAATAGTTTCTTTTCAAGCAAGCCAGCATTTACAAAATAAGTTTTTCACTTAATTTAAAATGAGGCTTTTACTTTTAAGAGCAAACTGCAGTAAATGGTTTCTTTGGTGGCTCATGAACTGTGCTCTGATACTTTCAGCTTAGTCATACACTGCTGTGATTCTCAATTGGATTAACTTCAATAATACCACTACACTGTAATGAGGTTAGCACTATAATGTAATAAATTGCACTTTACAATGGGAGTAATGGCTATATCCACCCTTCCTCAGGTTGTATTACAGTCAAACACTAGGTAGAGACAGGTCTAATCAGTAGTTGGTTAGGAGACCTACTGGGAAGGAATGTTGTGTTTTCTAATGATCAGAGCAAAGGATTCAGAGTCAGATGTTCTGAGTTCAAATCCTGACTCTGTGACCTTGGTCAAATCTCTCTCAAACTCGATTCCTCAATTTTCTCACAGTAAAATGAAGATGATAATACTTTCCTACCTCACTAAACATTGTGAGCCTTGAGTTTCTAATGTGTGCTTGTAAAGTGCTTTGAGATCTTTACATGAAAGGTGCCATATACAAAGTATTATTAAAAAAAACACAGAAAGCAGTGTCTGGAAGGGGATTCTTCCTTCTGTGTGAGAATTCAACCAATGTCCCAAACTGTTAGCATTGTATTGTTCAAAGTGTTATCTTTTACCTGATATGTACAACCAGTTGAAAGCTTGTGAATTTTAAGGATCATGTCACTTTTCATAAGAATTGAGCAGATACAGGGAGATGTAATCCAGTTTGGGTTGCTACATTGTGTCACTATGAATCCCATACTGCAAGTTCAGTTGAATATCGTATTCTTTCAAATTTCCTGTCCTGATATGTTGGATACTGTTGCATCACAGAGCAGTGTATATTTCAGTGGTGGATGCAGATTCTATTTTGAGTGTGTGTTTGTGCGCACACACAAATGAGAAAATACCTGTGGAAAGGTTCTAGATAGGCACAACCAGAAAGATTCATTTCACAAACAGCTGGGGTTGAAACTCCTTTAGAGTTTTTGACTTTATTTATTCCAACTTGGGACTCAAAATGAAAGTAGCATCTGGTGTTACAAACTGTATTTTAGAGCTGGTTTAAAAATAGAATTTCCATCCTGTGAGAAATTCTGAGATTTAAAAATTGGAAAACTTTCAACCGACTCTGCTGTAATCTGCCTTATGCTGTAACAGTCCTGGTCAAAATTATACAGCTTACATGGAACATACTTATTGACCAGGACTCATGTGAGCCAGGGGTCTTTGGGGATAGATAGATCATCTGATACCAGACAGGTTACTTTTGTAGGTTTCCTTAAAATGCTTGTCAAGGCTCATCTACCCTGAATAACTGACCCCTTTCGTCTTTAGTTGTCTTTTCTCTCCGACCCTCACAAGCTGGTCATCCACGCTCCTTCTAGGGGTTCATTTGACCCATATAAGAAATGAATCAAGATAACTGTGAAGCATTCAGATTCCCCAGGGGCAACAGCAACTGGCTTTCTGGGCAACTGTCTGTATAAATTCAGGCAATTTTTATGACACCAATGAATGTTTTCCCCGGTGTAGAAATAGAGCAGGGTAATTTTGGCCTGAGACAGTTTCCAAGTTGTTTTCCAAAGAGCTTGTTTTCACTATCATAATACCTTACAAGTGAAAATCTTTGGTAGGGCTGAGGGAAAACTACCTCTTACTGTTTCTGAGTATGCAGTATATTTTTTCCTAATTTGAAACTCCAGTTTGGCAAAGATAACTGACAATGTGATCACATTTCAGGGTTAATGGCTTCTCTGACTGAATCCAAAACCAACTCATAACTGTTCATTGCACTCCTATGTGTCTTCAGTGACATATATGTATGGTATGTGTATATACCAACAGAAATCCTTCCACTCTGTCCCTCCCAGGCAGTGATAATACAATGTAATATTGTTTATATTTAAATAATAAGACAGTCCCAATTTTTTGCAAAGGCTTGCATCATGCAAACTGCAGTTCCTGTTGTAATGATTCTCCTCTTACTAGGACAAATCTTGCCAGTTTTACTCATTGTGGATTTAATTCAACGGGATGACTTGTGTAAGTAAGTTGAGCAAGATTTGGCCCTTAGCGAAGTTGTTCTGTGAACAAATTGTTCTGCATTATTAGAAGGTTGAAATGTCCATGTTAATTAAAGCACTCTAATGAATAACAGACGATGATGCCTCTGTGGCTCCGTTTAGGTGATTTGTGGAGTTCCTTGGAGATTTAAACCTTAGAGCTGGACAAAAATGAGAATTTCCTTCATGTGGGGAATTATGATATTTTGAGATTTCTTTTAACTTGTTGGGATGAAATGACAAATTTTCATGCAACTGAAAGTTGAATAAAAAAGTTCAGTTTAGAAATGTTGAGACATTTCATTTTGTTGAAGTGAATTGAGTCTTTTTGGTTTGAATTGGTTCCTATGAGTTGCTGTGATGCCCATGGGAGTTGTAGTTTGAGTACCTCATGCCCCCATTTTCCTCAATGGTCTCTGGCAGGACTACATCTCACATGATCCACTAAGGTGGCTCAACCAAGAAAACTGTGGGGCATCCAGGGAAATATCCAGCCAGGGAGCCTGGCCGACAGATGAGAATGGGGGCACCCAGACAATAACTCCCACTGAGACATCATAGCAACTCAGCAGGACAGATTAATGTCAAACTGACCCAAAACAAAACATTTCAATTTGTTTTGACAACCTGAAACATTGCTATATAGGGCAACTTGACCTGAAATGAAATATTTTGTTTAAACTTTCCCAGGGAAATATTGATTATTATTATTATTTTACTTTGCAAAACTGAAATTTTCCTATGGAAAACTTTGGTTTTCGCAGAAACTGCATTTTCCATAGACAATCTATTCAGATAGCAAACTCATGACAAACTCTACTAAAGATAGTGGGCTAGAATTTTCCATCTTTACTCACTCTTTGTAGTACCTTACTCCATGAGTAGTCCCAATAACTTCAATGAGACTGATTATGCAGAAAGGTACTTCTCCACATAAGTAAAGGTGGCAGAATCTGACCACTGTGATGGCTTGAATCTGATCTCATTTGCTTGTTTTGCACCAGTTAAACGCCGTTGACTTTAATGGAGTAGTTCCTGATTTACACCAGTGTAACTTGTATCAGAAACAGATACTAAGTGTATGCCCATTCTGTAGGTACTTTGTCACATATGCATTCAGTTACCAACTAATACCTGTTCTTCCTACTGTTGTTATACACGCTCAGGGTTGAGTACAATTCTTCCCACATGTTTTGTTTTGTAAGTTGGGTTGCACTGTGATACTGACTCTTTGGCTGAATTTTGAATCATTTTGAATTATAGTTGGCTCCCATCACTGGCTGAGTAGCATTTTTTTCATTTATGGTTCCATTTGATGGGACTGTTATTTACTTTCTAACCAGCTTGTAATCTTGGTTTCATCTGTGGCTTGAAGCTTTCCTTTGCGTGCCACATCAACCACATTGTCAAGACTTTATTATCAGCATAGGAATTCAGCAAAGCTCAGGCCACTGCTGCCTCAGCAGGCTGCAGAGGTTTTGATTTATGCCCGGATAACAGCATGGTTGAATTATTGCTATATCTGGTTCACAGACCTCCCAAATTGGCTGTTTCTTCTCCAGCTTGTGTGAAATTCAGCAGCTAGAGGACATACAGCTCAATGTTTCCAGCAATCAACATACAACACATGTACTAGGAATTATGTGCTGAATTCCTTTAAAATATGATATTCATTTTATCGCACTTAAACCTATAAAGCTCTGAATTTGCTTGCTTCTCCACATCTTCATGAAGTATCAGTTTCTCATGTTCTAGGTCTGTCCCACTGCTTGTATGCTTACAACATATATTGTTCAAGAGTGGGTGTCTTTGTTAGGTTGTGATCTGTATTCACCACTTGCTGTTGAAAGGTAGGGAATCTGACACCATAGGAGTTCCTTGGTCTCCTCTTCCTTCAGTAATAGAAAATTCATATTTATATATAATTTCAAGTTAACTTATATCAAATGATCTGAAAAATTGCTTTATTAAGGACACTATGTAACCAAAAGCTGATGAAATGATTAATAAACTTTACATTAATTGTTTTATGCCTAGGCTTGGCAGAGTTCCTTTTTTTTTATATAATTTTGATGGATGATATCAATGTTTATTTAAGCACATTTTCAATTTTTATCAATTTAAAATGTTCACAGTTATGGGAAATCATCCGGGGACCCGTTTAATGACAGTGGACTTTGAGATTCAAAAACTTAAAGCTTTGTAACCATTAAAGCACAAATCGTCAACATCACATGTCAACATATACAAAGTAAATATCCTTAAATCAAACTCTAAGTTCCAAGCAGCATTTTTCTTATGTTGCCTAACTGTACATTTTGATTATTATCACTGGAAATGTTTTGATTGGCTTGTGTGTGTAGAGTATAATCAGTGTTTACTGATATTTACAGATAAAAATCTAATCCTTACAAACCTATTTATATCCCATCTTTAAAACCCTCAAGCCAAGATTTTCAAGTGATCGGGGATTCTGAGTGGCTAATTTTTAGGGTGCCCGACTTTGGGCATCCAAGTAGGACCTCATTTCCAAACATTTTGAAAGTCCTTCTGAAAGCCAAGCCCCTTTAAGGAGTATTAAATTGAGCATTCAAAGATTGAAACATCCAGAATCACAGTTCACTTTGCAAATCTTGGCCATTTGCCAACTTCATCCCTGGTGTCATTCCATTCATTTCAAGGGTGTATTCAAAACTGTGAATTGAACACTGCAGAAAGACAAGCCATACTTACCGTGCCATTGTTGCATTTCATATCTATATTTTGATCAAGAAAAACAAATATTAAGGTAGTGCTATTTGTGGTTCCATAGTTAGGGATTAGCTGAGTTTTCGCATTGACAGTAGAGATTCACCCATTGGATTATGTATGAAGAATACAGTGCATCTTCCCCCAAAACTACAGAACTTACTCTTTGAGAACAGAATGAATTTCTGCAAATTTGCAAGTATATTAGTTAATTAATTTGAGTTAAAATTAATTTTAAAATTAGCCTTTTAAGAAATTTAGCACCATCTGTGCGGCTATTTCTTTGTCCTGAATTATCTTAATACTGGAATAATGCAAACTCTTCAAACTTTCCTTATACTTAAACTAACTAAAATATCATGCATTGAGTACTTAAATTTTTTTTGTAGGATTAATGGTATTTTTTTGCCATTTTTTCTACATAGTGGAAAGTTTCTTATTCAGCAGAGACTGATTATAGAAGGACATTATTACAGAAGTCTACAAAGGACCTCCCCCTTTTAAAATCTCTGTCATTTCCAATTGTTTTTAATAGGACTGAGACCACAGGTGCCTTTGGTTAAGATGCCGTCTTTCAAAATGGCTACTGCATTCTATTGGGAATAATAGGAATGAAGCAAAGCTGCTTTCAAAGAAGATGGTGGCCCCTGACAGCACAATGTCCTGACCTATAGGGACATGATGAGGGGAAAAAATGGGGGGGGGGGGAATCAAATGTGGCTTTTTAACCTGGGGCTACAGATGGTATTATTGCTAACCATAAACATGATTTATGGATGGTGTCATTGCAAGGCAGAGTTAAGGTGGTTTTTGTGCCTAGGAATTTATACATCTCTTTGTATGACTATTGGTAGCCATGCTGCCATGTCAGTTGTGGTATGAGAGATCTCTAAGCAACATGTAAGTTTTGCAGGAAGTGTTTTGACGATAAGGTAAATGGTCAGCTTCTCTCTAAATCAATACTGAACCAATGCACCAGCTTCAATGGGATTGGAGCTCTTAACTCACAGAGGTGCTTTTGAAATTCCCACCAGAGCCCTCAATTTAGCTTGCAGAGCTGCAAGTACTAGGCACAGTAAAATTTACAAAGCCAGCCCCCATAAATTATCTCAAAGATCTTCTGCAGTCCTGATGCAGTAGGTATAATCAGTTGAAGTTAATGGCACTACTCACAATTCTAAGCATGTGTTTTAGTGTTATGAAAACAAAATGGGTAGACAGTTGTTGAAGCTAAAGAACTAATAAGAACTAATAAGAAATAGAGACAGGCCAACCCAGAACCATGGATCCAAACATCCCTCAATGTTTTGGCTTGGGGCCCATCATTAATAAGAGGCAATAATGAAGACACAGTGTATTGTCAGCCTGTGAAAATCAGGACTGCACAAGGTCATTGTGATAAATACTGTGGCTGGATTTGTAAAAGGGCTGGGTAATTTTATGACCTCTAATGTTCGTAGCTTTGCAAGCTAAATTAATGATGAGTGTAATCTGATCTCTTGCTTCAGGGGGTAAAGTAATCACCTGTAGAGCAAGGACAGGCTTCATACCCACCCCAGGTGCATTACACAGTTGGTTGGGCAGGATAGGAAAGTGCCTGCCTTTCTCTGAGGTGCTGTCCATTACCAGGAAGAGGATTGCCAGCTGACTAAAAGGACCAGTAGTCTGATCTGGTTTGGCAAATCATACGGTATGTTGGTATGGAATAAACACTGATGCAAGGGTTAGAGAAGAGTTTGGGGATGTCTAGGTTTAGTATTTAAAATAGAATTACTTTGAATTTATAATACTCCTTTAATCTATCCCTTAGTTGCTATTTTCAATGTTAAGGATAACAACCATACAGCTCTGTCTTGAGAGGAGATTTTTTTTTGGACTGAAGCCTTGATTGATTATTCAAACATCAAAACAGCAGACGAAACTGAATCTGCATTGAAAACGGAGAGGAAAATAGCTTCTAACTCCTGTTTACCTTGTTCTGAGTGTTTAGGGTTGAGATTTCTGCCCCTTTATTCTACTGGAAATGTTGACTGATAAAGCCACCTATCATTGTTTGTCACACTAGTTAAAATAGAAAGTCCAATGTATATAGTAACACAGTCAGCTCAGCTTTGAACTCTGTCTTATTTTCTTTCATATATAATAATATGTAACATTTCTGGAAAGTAGAAATCCCTAGAGGCAAGATTATTTCTTTTAACGTTTAAACCATTTTAATGTGATTATTGAGCACCCAGAAGGAACTGTAAGAGGGAAATATGCTGTCTGAACCAGTTCTTGTTTATTTAGAGTAGGTTAAATTATATGGTGGATTAAGACAAATCGAAGGAATGGGATCCAGTTAGTCCAGTTGTATGCTATTTACTGCTCACTTTCTGCCTCACTAAAACTGTATATTACAGTGGCACTTTTTTGTTACCACTTCCTTTAGAATGCCTTAATGTTGCAATGTATAGTATATACCTCATGATGGGAAAAATTACCTCAGCTTGCATTTCGGCATAGAGAAGAGACAAGGCCTGACTCTGCTCTCACTTGCACCAGCGTAAATCAGGAATAACTGAAGTCGATGGGATAAATTGGAATTACCATGATGCAAAAGTCAGGTAAGATTAGAATCAGGTCCACAGACTAGAAGCACAAAAACATGGTGCTTAACCTGTCTTTAAACTGCATGTTAACTCCAGTGAAGTTACTCCAGGTTTACACTGATGTAAATCAGAGGAGAGTCTTGGCCTTGTAGCCCAATAATGCCACTTTCTTCTTGAGGTGAAATCTTGGCAGTGTCCCTCTGTCTGTGGTTATTTTATCCTTATTAGATAAATAAATAAAGGCTTGAGCTGTTAATACTAGCTTTTGAAAACTGGTTACTGTGCTTGTTAAGTACGGTGTGTATATATATATATATATTTTTAAATGTCTTCAGCTTATATATGCCTCTACTTACCATAGGGATTCAAAGTACACATGCAGGCTATAGTATTTGTTATGGGAAATTATTCCGCTCATGTAGAAAAACCCTAGTGGATTTACTGTTGCAGTGTCTTGGAGGAAAAGGGTTTTTTGTCTTGTGCAGTATTCAAACCCCACAGTGCCTGAAGTTCCATAATGAAAATGAATTCCAACCTTCTGTAACTCCTGTCTGTTGGGAGCAGAAGGTGCAGAGATGGAAACAGCACTTACTAAAATGAGTTACAGCTTGAAATCTGGAGAGGCATGTACCATACAGCATGCCACCTTCCCCTTCAGGCTGGAACTGACAGAGCCCTAGTGAGCAGGAAAGAAAGCTGTGGTGCTGCGTCTCTGACTTTACACTGGATTGTGTGTGTGGTGGAAGAGGGTTCTGCCTCCATATTCCTGTTCCATGCAGAGGGGAGACTCTGGCTCAAATGTTCACAGGACCTAAACAGACATTATGACCTGTTTTTTATAAAATATAGATTTCATCCCCTGTTTACATGGGAGAGGAGCTGCTTTATAGTTCTCAGAGGAGTAATATGTGTCTTTGCACTTCCCACAATGTTTCTTTTTGAGAGAGAGAGAGAGAGAGAGAGAGAGAGAGAGAAATAACACTAATGACAGGACCAAATTCAGCAGTGACATAAATGATGGTTCAATTTACTTGATGGGTATAAGTATTAAAGTAGTGTAACTAGCACAGATCTGTTGTTCAGTGGGTGTTAAACATGCAGATAGGTTTGCAAAATGTCCATGTCAAAGGCAAGTAATGGGAAAAATCCTGAATGGGATTAACAGCAAGCTGCACTTATTTTGCATACTCAAGAAATGGCAAGGTGGTGCAAGTTACACTACTTTGCCACTTACAGTATTTTTCAAACCCAGTCATGCCTGACATGTAGCTTACATCACCATTGAATTTGGTCCAGAGATTTTCTTGGGAAGTGCACTTACTTACACAAGGCCTAGATTTGACTCATGTTGAAATAATGTTCGGCATGTGATAGAAACAACAAAGAGCAGGACACGGCTGGGTCCACCAGACACAAATCTGCTATAATAGATAGAGCATCATAAGCATACGCTACACATTATACAGTGTAAAATGTGCTAAATAAACTAACCACTGCCCTAAAGAGCTTACAGACATAAGAGCCTGCATATGATACAGTGAATAAACAGAGTGATGGGTGGCCTTTCTAGCTGGAATGCTTTGTGGAACAGGTGGGCCTTCAGAAGTTAGTTTTGTGTCAAGGAGAAGAAGGTGTGTAGGTGGGAGCTACGTGCATGAAATTACTGAGAGAAGAACAAATGCCTCCAGCTTCACCTTGCACCATTGTTGGCAAAGAAAACCACACTGACACTTGATTAAGGTTGGAGATGTGAATGTTAATTTGAATTTCCTAGCTGCAGCTGGCTTATTTCATGGTCTCGGCATTATTTAAATGTGCATTTTTACACTAAATTCGCTTTGCATTTTACATCTTTAAGAAATGTCAGGTTGCTACAAGTTCCAAAAAGCATTTCCTTACAAGTCAGGTACTGTTATTGCTCGATATGACTTTGAACTAAGTTTGTTAACTTTTCCCACCTGAGACCTTCCCTCTCAATATCTGTGTATTGCCTTTAGCTGCTCCTGTGGAACTTTTTGCCTGCTATAGGCTCCCCATGCTGGGCCTGATTCTGTAGCTGTTTCATGTGTACAACTCCCAGTGACTTCACTGGAAGCTTAACATGCAGAACAGCTGCAGAATTGGTCAAACTGTAAGGCCACATTCTGTGCCATTGAAATCCTACTAGGTTGCCTGGGTATACCTTTGGGCAGGAGAAGAACCTAATGGTCATACTGGATCAGGTCCATCTAGCCCAGTATCCTCTCTCCCAACAGTGGCCAATGCCAGATGCTTCAAAGGGAATAAATAGAACAGGGCAATCATCAAGTAATCCATCCCCTGTCATCCAGTCCCAGCATATGGCAGTCAGAGGCTTAGGGACACCCAAAGCATGGGGTGGCATAACTGACCATATTGGCTAATAGCCATTGGTGGACCTGTCCTCCATAAATTTATCTAGTTCTTTTTTTAATCCATTTATAGATTTGGCCTTCACAACGTCCCCTGGCAATGAGTTCCACATGTTGACTGTGCATTGTGTGAAGTACTTCCTTTTGTTTGTTTTAAACCCACTGCCTATTAATTTCATTGGGTGACCCCTGATTCTTCTGTTCTGTGAAGGGATAAATAACACTTCCTTATTCACTTTTTCCACTCCATTCATGATTTTATAGATCTGTATCATATCCCCCTTTCGTCATCTCCTTTCTAAGATGAACAGTCCCTGTCTTTTTAATCTCTCCTCAGATGGAAGCTGTTCCATGGCCTTAATCATTTTGGTTGCCCTTTTCTCTCCTTTTTACATTTCTGATATATCTTTTTTGGGATGGGGCTACCAAAACTGCACACAGTATTCAAAGTGTGGGCATACCATAGGTTTATATAATGGCATTGTAATATTTACTGTCTTATTATCTATCCCTTTCCTAATGATTTCTAACATTTTGTTAGCCTTTTTGACTGCCACTGCACATTGAGTGGATGTTTTCAGAGAACTATTCACAATGACTCCAAGATCTTTCTTCAGTGGTAACAGCTAATTTAGACACCATCATTTTGTACGGATAGTTGGGATTACATTTTCCAATGTCTTTTACTTTCCATTTATCAACATTGAATTTCATCTGCCATTTTCTTGCCCAGTCACCCAGTTTTGTGAGATCCTTTTGTAACTCTTCACAGTCTGCTTTGGCCTTTACTATCCCGAATAATTTTGTTTTATCTGCAAACTTTGCAATCTCACTGTTTTACCCCTTTTTCCAGATCACTTATGAGTATGCTGAACAACGTTGGTCCCAGTAAAGATCCCTGTGGGACACTGCTGTTTTACCTCTCTGCATTCTCAAAAATGAGCATTTATTCCTACCCCTTTTCTGCTGTCTTTTAACCAGTTACTGATCCATGAGAGGACCTTCCCTGTTATCCTATGACTACATACTTTGCTTAAGAGTCTTTGGTGAGGTACCTTGTCAAAGGCATTCTGAAAGTTCAAGTACACTATATCCACTGGATCACCCTTGTTCACATGTTTCTTGACATCTTGAAAGAATTCTAATAGATTGATTGAGGCATGATTTCCCTTTACAAAAGCCATGTTGACTCTTCCCCAACAAATTGTATTAATCTATGTATCTGATAATTTTATTCTTTACTATAGTGTCAATCAATTTGCCTGGTACTGAATTTAGGCTTACCAGCCTGTAATCACCCTTGGAGGCTTGTTTAAAAATTGATGTCACATTAGCTATCCTCCAGTCATCTGGTACAGAGGCTGCTTTATGTGTTAGCAGAACTACTAACTGTGGTATGTATCCTGTCATATGAGTTCCTTCAGAACACTTGGGTGAATACCATCTAGTCCTGATAAATTAAACAATAATAAATCATCAATTTGCTCCCAAATCACCTCTATTGATACCTCAATCTGGGACAGTTCCTCACATCTTGCACCTAAAAAGAATGACTCAGTTGTGGAAATCACTCTCACATCCTATGCTGTGAAGACCAATGCAAAGAAGTCATTTAGCTTCTCCACAATGGCCATGTCTTCCTTGAATGCTCCCTTAGCACCTCGATTGTCCATTGGCCCCAGTGATTGTTTGGCAGGCTTCCTGCTTCTGATGTACTTAAACATTTTTTTGCTATTAGCGTTTGTGTCTTTTACTAATTGCTCTTCAAGTCCTTTTTTGCCTGCCTAATTATACTTTTACACTTAACTTGCCAGAGTTTATGCTCCTGTCTATTTTCCTCAGTAGGATTTGACTTCCAATTTTTAAAGGATCCCTTTTTTGCCTCTAACCGCTTTTTTTTTTACTCTGTTTCGCCATGGCAGCATTTTTTTGGTCCCCTTACTGTTCTTTTTAATTTGCAGGTATACATTTAATTTGAGCCTCTTTTATGGTGTTTTTAAAATGTTTCCATGCAGCTTGCAGGCATTTCACTCCTGTGACTGTTCCTTTCAATTTCCTTTTAACTAGCCTTCTTATTTTTGTGTAGCTCCCCTTTATGAAGTTAAATGCTACTGTGGTGGGATTCTTTGGTATCTTCCCCCCCCCCCGACCCCAACAAGGATCTTATATTTAATTATATTATGGTCTGTATTACCAAGCAGTTCAGCTATAATCATCTCTTGGGCCAGATCCTGTGCTCCACTTAGGACTAAATCAAGAATTGCGTCTCTCCTTCTGGGTTCTAGGACTAGCTGCTTCAAAAAGCAGATATTAATGATGTCTAGTGTTTTCAGTGCTTCACCACCCTCCTAGTGAAATAGGGTTTTTTTTAATATTAGGGAAATAAGTCATTAGGAGGGTGATGAAACACTGGAATGGGTTACCTAGGGAGGTGGTGGAATCTCCATCCTTAGACAAAGGGCTTAACAAAGCCCTGGCTGAGATGATTTAGTTGGGGTTGGTCCTGCTTTGAGCAGGGGGTTGGACTAGATGACCTTCTGAGGTCTCTTCCACCTCTAATCTTCTATGATTGTGTCTAGAAACTTTATTTCTGTATCATGTCCTGAGGTGACATGGATCCAGTCAATTTGAGGATAGTTGAAATCCCCCATTATTATTAAGTTGTCTATTTTTATAGTCTCTCTAATTTCCCTGAGCATTTCACAATCACTATCCTGGTCAGGTGGTCAGTAGTATATTCCTACTGGTATCCTTTTATTAATCAAGCATGGAATTTTTGTCCATAGAGAGTCTATGGTACAGTTTGGTCAGTTGTAAGTAACAAATAAATACAGCTGATTGTGTAGGGAGTTTAGAATGTTTGTTGTTGTAGCAAGGATGACTATGTCCATTGAGGCTCATCCTAGATGGGAGTTTAGAGGTCAAGGAAGGAGGGATCAAGGAGAGGAGTCGAATATTTAATTTTCAATCAGAAGCTTCAACTCTGTTCTAGTTAGCTCTGTTGGGAACCCGTAGCACTGATCCTGCTTCCATGGAGGTCCGTGTGTGTTTTGGGGAAGTTATCATTCATCAGTAAATAAGTGAATTAAATTACAAGAACAATTCATTCAAGTTTAATTTGGACGCTTCTGGGCCTCTTCTATGTTCTCCTCCAGAGTCAGGCAAGGAAATTCAGTTTCTAATAGAGAATTAACTTCTCTACATCCACGTAGAATCTCCTGGCTGTTTAAATTTTCTGTTTTTTCTTCCCTACTTTAGTGAGGGCAAGAGATGGCAGAAAGAGCAGATATTTTCATACTGCATAGTGCATACAGTATTTGGGTAAAGGCCAGCGATTAGCTTTTAGCTCTTTGAATATGCAGAGTCTAAAAGTTGATATCTTGCCACGTACCATACATAATTCATTTTCCTCTCTGGAATTGGTCTTATCTTTTCACCGTAACATTTCATCAGAATGTTGAATGATGGTGAGTATAAGAAGTCTCACAGCTGCTTTTTCCCTAAACGAATCTGAACAACTTGACTATGGATGTCAGCAGCTTGACCTTGTTCCCTAATCCTGCTGTTTTGAGAGAGCACTTTGAGGGATATGTCTGAACGCAGCATTTCTTTATCCTTCAATATTGTCAAATTTACAATGCAATCCTTGCTTCTGTAAGCTTTCAAATAACAATATTGACTGTCAAAGCAAAGAGTATTGTTGAGTTCTGTGCAGTTGTTAGGATACAATGAAATGATGGAGTCAAGAAGATTCAAGCCTTTCTTTAGCCAGCCTAAAATACGGGCAGAAAATAGATAAGATTCAGCGTTTGTTAGTGAACTGAAGCATTCTTCTAGGGAGCTGACTTCAGAATGTTGTTTTATCAAATGCTCACTCCAGATGTAGCATTCCATATAAAGCAATCAAAAACATATTGAATGTCCTGGTTCCCTTGCAATTTTCTATGTGCAGTCTTGTCCATTCTAGCAAATATTTCTAAGACAAACCAGTAACAAAGCTGTCATTGCCTGAATTCTGGCCTTTCAAAAATGTAATCATACATGATGCAAAAGCTATAGCTCAAACTTCACAAAAGATGAAATAGCAAAAGGAAGAATCACACCAAACATATGACTCTGTGAGCAGCTGTCTTTGAAACGTATGGTTTTGGCAAAATGTAGTTAAGAAAAATACCGTTTATTTTTAAAATAGTTTTTTGCCTCTGAAGATCAAACCAATGCCCAAGTTAAGAAGAAAAATTCTTCACAAATGCACAAGTACTCAAACTTCCAGTTAAAACAATTTAATTCTGTATGGAAAATAGAATTTGTGAACTTCAGATTTAAAAGGCTCATAACTAAAGCCTATAACACTTAATTTAAAGGGGCTCTTCTTGTGTTGTCAGTAATGGGACTTGTAGTCTCTATGCACCTCAGCCACTAGAGGGCAAGAGAATAATAATAATGATAATAATAATTAATAATAATAAACCTTGTATGTCTACATCCATCCAGTAGAGGGCAGTGATGCACATTGATGTAAGATTCCATTAAAATTTTACAAATTTCACAAGGAAAAATGTCTTGCCTTGCAATATTTGCCCATTTTCTTGATATTTTATGAAACTTGAGTTCCAAGTTAAGTAGTTTGTTCAAAAAAGGCCTTTGCCTGATTCTGAAAGGGAAATTATGTGAATGGGTGAAGATTTGGCACTTTAAAAGATGCACTATTTTGCATTGCGCGCTAGAGGAAATAACAGAGATGAAAGAGGTGCAAGCAACAGTACCCAAAGCAACCAATGATGTGAACTCATCGGCGGGGTGGCTAGACAGGAACTTTGGTGTGTCTCATCTTCAGTTTATCATTCAACATGTCCCTGCCAGCTTTGTGGTCCCATATTGTAAACTGTCAGGGCAAAAATACCTTAAGTTTTATTTTAAAAAACAAACATGACTAAATGGATCATTGAATCTGATTGAACAGTACCAAATGGACACCACCATCACCAGATGTAGTACATCCCTGCTTTTCCGTCTACACCACCTTCCAGGTGCATCCAAAGTAAAGTCATTGCTCAGTGGTATTTTATGATATCACATCAGTTCCCTACACTAGGATCAGGGAATAACTGTAGTATCTCATTGTTGTAATTTTTGGGACATGTACATTTCAGGGTAACAGCTCTGCTGCATAGTCAATGAATGACTGGGCACATGTAACTGTACCATGAGAGGTAGCAATATATCTGTCAGATCAGGAGGTCTGAGAAGTGGAGGTGAGCATGACTAATGACCAGCCATCATGGAGGCCTTTCTTTGGGGTCAGGGATCTGCAACTGTGGGAGGGGAAAACAAACATGGAGCAGCTACTTTCTGTGGCATATTCCTTCAGACATGTATGGATTTCCAGTTGAAAACACATCCAGATATCAGATGTGCAGTAACTTCCCTTGTATGGTACTTTGAGAAGATGGGGGTGGTGGAGAGGTTTGATGTAGTCAATGGAAGATGGTGCTGCAAGAAAGCATAGCTTCTATGGGAGCCTTTATACTGTGAAGGGAAGAGGAACCAAGGGTGCTGTGTAGAGGTCTTTGGCTTCCAATAGGATGCTTTGCTGAATGCAGGGTGTCATAACTATAAAGGGAAGGGTAACAGCTCTCCTGTGTACAGTACTAAAAACCCCTCCTGGCCAGAGACTCCAAATCCTTTTACCTGTAAAGGGTTAAGAAGCTCGGGTAACCTGGCTGACACCTGACCCAAAGGACCAATAAGGGGACAAGATACTTTCAAATCTTGGGGGGGGGGAAAGGCTTTTGTTTGTGCTTTTTGTTTAAGGGGTTGTTCGCTCTTGGGACTGAGAGGGACCAGACATCAATCCAGGTTCTCCCCATCTTTCTAAACAAGTCTCTCATATTTCAAACTTGTAAGTAAAAAGCCAGGCAAGGCGTCTTAGTTTTACTTTGTTTTCTCAACTTGTAAATGTACCTTTTACTAGAGTGTTTATCTTTGTTTGCTATACTTTGAACCTGGGCTAGAGGGGGGTCCTCTGAGCTCTTTAAGTTTGATTACCCTGTAAAGTTATTTTCCATACTGATTTTACAGAGATGATTTTTACCTTTTTCTTTAATTAAAAGCCTTCTTTTTAAGAACCTGATTGATTTTTCCTTGATTTTAGATCCAAGGGAGTTGGATCTGTATTCACCAGGAGTTGGTGAAAGGAAGGAGGGGGGAAGGGTCAATTTCTCCTTGTTTTAAGATCCAAGGGGTTTGGATCTGTATTCACCAGGGAATTGGTGAAAGGTTTCTCAAAGCTTCCCAGGGAAGGGAATGGTGGCAGCGGACCAGAACTAAGCTGGTAGTTAAGCTTAGAAGTCCTCATGCAGGCCCCCACACTTGTACCCTAAAGTTCAAAGTGGGGATACAGCCTTGACACACGGGCTCCAAGATCTATGTAGATGTTGGCTCTCCACAGGTTAGGAAACGGAATCCCCTTCCACTCCAATAAAAGCAAATCCTACTAGCCCTTCCCACCAGGAAGTTATTCAGAGGAAATTCCACAAGTGGAAATTAGCAGAATTTTCCTGCCTGATATGGGAGGTTTCTCTCACATATGATCCAATGTGGCAGGGCGCTGAGCTTAATTTATTTATGGGAGCAAGAGATAAGTATGATCAGTCATTAGGACTGGTCAGGTTTTGGAATGTATAGTGTGTGTGTGTGCTTCTGCATACACACTTGCCTAATGAAAGGAAATGAAACTCTGGCATTTTAAGAGTGAGAGTAATTAACCACTGAACAGTGTAACATGGCTTGCGGTGGATTCTCCATCATTGGCAATTTTTAAATTAATATTGGATGTTCTAAAAAACATGTAGTTCAAACAGGAATTATTTCAGGAAATTCTATGGCCCGTGTTATTCAGGAGGTCAAACTAAGTAATCACAGTGATCCCTTTGAGCTTTGGAATCTATTAATCTTTCTCTGTGACTTCTGCTTCTTGCCTCTTGTAAATTTGATGCCAGTAGTATTATCTTATTTTCTTCTTCTGCCATTACACCGTTGAACGATCCTTTATAAAGCAGGGCTAAAAGTAATCACTAGAGCAGGTGCAGTAGGGTTGATAGGATACATGCTTTCCTCCAGCAGTTAGAGAGGGAGATGCCACTATGAACTTGATTTCAAACATTGCCTCCATCCATTTTGAATGCTCCTGCTGTTAGCCATTTATGCAGTGCTAAGTTGGTGAATAACAGTGAGATGAGACAGCACACAACACAAACTGAACCTACATGTTGGCTTTCTCTTTAACTGTGAGCCACAGTGTTTGGGTTTGTTAACTGCTTTCTCACACACAGCCCTGTCTTTTGCTTTTTTCGTGTTTTGTTCATGGCAAATTTGGTAGAAGCATGGCACAGCAGAAAAGAAACTGGCAGTAACTCTACTCTAGGAACTTTGGCCTAGCCTAACACAAAATTCTGCCCTTGAATTTTTGTTTGCATTTTTAATTAAAATACACCAAGGGTTAAAAATAAATGCAACTTCCAGGCATTGTTTTACATCTTTACATTAGAGATGGGACTCTCCAGTATCCAGAATTTCAAATGCTTCAGAGTGGTCCTCATCAGTATGCAAGGCTAAATCAAAACCCTGACACTGAACATCATCAAACTGTGGAGGAATGCAGAATCTGAACCCTGCTCCAGATTGTGGATAGCTCCTTGCCTATTTAGCAGGCTGAACCAAACACTTACATCACAATAATTCTGTCCACTGCAACAACTACTGGGTGAAATACTAAGGCTTTTGTTATGCAGGTCCAACTAAATGATGACAGTGGTAGTATTACCACCTATGAAATCCAAACACATCCTGTGCTTCCAGGGGAATGAGAATCAGGATCCAAATTAGAATTTTGTGCTTCAGGACTCTCTCTATTCGTTATGCAGTTCACTAATACTTAGTCCTTCCATGAGGCAGGGGATTGGATGAGATGACCTCTCAAGGTACCTTCCAGTCTTATGATTCTATAATTCTAACGCAATGAAGCCAGTACATCACTATCATGGTCCTTAAACACCTTGTTGGGACCATACGTTTTTCAGCATAAATTTGATTTTTTTCACTTGTAACTTGAGGAATAGGGAAGGGTAGAGGAGTCAGGGGATCTAAAAGGATTTTGTTTCGGAAGATCAAGAGCAACATTATCTTAGTGGCTAGGACAGAGGCTTGTGAAGAATTCTACCCTGGATCCAGCTTTTGACTATCACTGGATTAGTGTACAAATTTGGCCAAGCAGCTTCATCTCTGTGTCTCAGAATATGTCTACACTGCAGCTGGAAAGACACTTACTTGTGGGGGTAGACAGACAAGTGCTAGCTCTGCTCCAGCCAGTGTGCTAAAAATAGCAGTGGTGGAGGTCGGGGAGGATAGCATGGACAGCAACTTGGAGTAGCTACCTGAGTACAAATCCACCCGGACCCCCAGGAATATTGGGCAGCTAGCCCGAGTGGCTGCCCATGCTATCTGAGCTATACTACTATTTTTAGTGTCCTGACTCAAGCAGAGCTTGTGTGTGTCGGTCTACCCGTGCTGGGAAGCACACACACGGCTGCAGCATAGACGTACCCTCAGTTTCACCATTTTCCTAAAATGCTTTGCAATCAGGAGTGAGATAATCAGGGCTTTCTAAAGACAAAGTATTATGTTATCTCACATCTATCTTCTGGGCAGACCTGACTAGCAGTCAGGTAATTTGATACCGGGGTAACCTCTCATCAGCTCCACTGGGAGAAGCACGTGAAGGTGAACAGCAAGGTTAGAGACATGGCAATGTCAGAGGTGATTTGCCATCTTCTAATGCTCAGTGCTTCCAGCAGCCAATTGCCTTGTGCTTTTCTTCTGTCACTGACATTCTGAGAACAGCAGATGAGAGAGTGCCTCTGCTTTAAATAGGAACATGCTAGATTTAGAATTCTTCTGACCCTTTGGCTCAAGGAAATGACTCAATTTTATAAACTAATTTAAAACCAAGAATTATCTAGGAAAGTATAAATAGCAGCCAGCAAGTGAAATACTTTTTGAGTAAGGGGGCCTTTTCAGAAAATGAAGCTGTGTTAGACTGGTTTTGCAGAAAGATGTGTCTCTTCCTATTTTCTCTGTGCCGACACATAAGGTTGTGACTTGTCATGTCTGCTTGCATTAATAGTGTTGGCTTATGCTAAATGAGGTAACTTAATGTGACTTGTCTTGCTTCTTTCATGCCATTAGTGTAGGACTGACATAATGAAATCTTTAGGAATGTGTGTCTTTCTGTTCACCACTTGAGCACGACTGTGCTGATCCAGTAGCGTTTGTTAGAGCCATGTTATTAACTTTGGTTTTGCTATTTGATGTGTGTCTAGGCCAGTGGCAGATTAATAATTTTGCTGCCCCTAGGCCGGGAAATAATTGCCACCCTGGCCCCGCCCCGACTCCTCCTTTTCCCGCCCCCATTCCAACCCCCTCCCCAAAGTCCCCGCCCCAACTCCACCTCCTTCCTTCCCCTATTGGATCCCTTCCCCAAATCCCCGCCCCCGGCCCCACCTCTTCCCCCAGCACGCGGCATCCCCCCTCCCTCCCTGCCCCGCGAAACAGCTGTTTTGCGGCACAAGCGCTGGGAGGGGAGAGAAACAGGATGCGGCGGTGCACTTGCAGAGGAGGTGGAGGTGAGCTGGAGCAGGGGGGCGGGGCATGGAGGGGAGCTTCCGCCCCTGCAAATTTGTCGCCCTAGCCCTTGTCAGCCTAGGCAATAATACGGCGCTGGTCTAGGCCTGGATCTCCCTTACTCTACTGTTGTTTTTTTTTTTTTTTTTTTTAAATTCGCTTTTCCAATATACAGTCCTGTCAAAGAACTTAGTAGTAGGGACCAGTATGTCATCCTATAAAGTAGCCAAGAGCATAAATTCCAATGGAAACAATAGCTGGCAATTAGAGCTAGTTGGGAATTTTTTGCTGAGATGTTTTTTGTAGAAACATGCCAATTTGTCAAAACCTAAACTTTTTGCAGGGAGGTTTATCAGGAAGGTTTCTCATGTTAAGGATGGAATTTCTTGTCAAAACGAGAGGGAGAAAGAGAGAACACATATCACCCCCAGAGTATTCAAAAGCCCAGCAGTTATGGTGCTTTCCTAGGTTTTGGGGGACCCAGGTTCAAGTCTCTGCTCTGAGTAAAGCAAAGTAAGGATTTTAAACCCAGGTCTCCCATATCCCAGGTGAGTTCCCTAACCATTGGGCTATTGCCTATTCTGGAGTGATGTGTATTCTCTCTGGTTTGTATGAAAGTTTTTGAAAAGTGTTGGTTTAGTCCTAATGCATGATGGGAAAAGTCATTAAAATCTTGAAAATTTCCTCCCAGCTGTACAGTCAACACCTGCATCCATTGTAAGATTTTAACTGGTGTCACTGATGTGCGATGGGATGGAAAAGAGTTTTTAACTGGAATGAAGCTGTTGTATGATGATAAAATATGGATATGAATCATGTGATTGCATTCTGAATTGGGAGATTTATACAAATATAGATTATAGCAGTGTGTTCTAGCGAGCACAGAAATGGGAAGCAGGCCTAACCCCAGTCTGACACGGAGTCCTTTGTTGCTTTGGGTTTTCTGTCTCCATTTTCCTTTCAGTAAAATGGGAATAACGCTACTTACTCCATGTCACGGACTCACAGATTGTGCCCACTCGTGGCCCCGTGTGGTCCGTGGGGGGTGCCCCTTCCAGTGAGACAGCCCTGCTAGGGGGTCCAATCTCTCTCGGGGTTGGCCCCTCCACCTCCTGGAGCCGCATCTCTCTGAGCCTTAGCACACCTGTTTCTCGCCGTGGGCCCCCTCAGGGAGTCCACTCGCTCTGGACCCCTGGGGCCTCCACCCCCTGAAGGGGTTGATGCAACCCTGTTCTCTAGACTGGAGTGACTCTCAGCCAGCGTAAAACAGGAGGGTTTATTGAGAGTTGAACACAGCACAGGAAACTCTCAGGGCCTCAGGCCTGGCCTCCCTCAGCACAGCACATCCAAGTCTCCTCTCCTCTGGCCCCCTCTGGCTGGAACCGACTGGTTAGGTCACTGGGGTCCTCTCTTCGCAGCCCATTGTCCTCCCACTGGCCAGAACCAGCTATGACTCCTGCGCTGGGTCTCCGGGTCGCCAGGTCACCAGTCGCTGGGGTATCCATCCTCCAGGCCATCGGCTGGGGTCCCAAGTTCCCTCTCTGGTCCTCTGTAACAACAAACTCTGTCTCCCCTCACCTCGTTAAACCAGTAACACCTGGGGACACCGAGTCCCACTCCCTCTGCATGCAACCCACTGGAAAACACGGAAAAACCCAAGAAAAACCCCCCACTCCGTCACACTCCACCAGGATTTGTAAATCATTTTGGAATGAAAATGTGCTTTGCAAAATGATATGTTTTATTATCGTGCTAGGTTTCTTTTAGCATTTTTGAAGTGATAAATTATCTGTGATCTGAAATGAGCTAAAAATGGGTCCAAATCTCCTTGCTGACTACTTTATTTTATTTTATTTTTTTTGGCAACTAGAGCTGGTTAACCAAAAAAAAATGTATAAAAACATTTTTGAGGGGGGGAAAAAAGGAACAAAATTTTCACCAAAAAATTGTTCTCTTTTTCAGCCAACTTTGTTGACAACACTTATTGTAACAATTAAAAACACACACACACACACACCCTTTTTAATACTCAAGGACTAAATTATCCCTTCAGTTACACCCACATAATTATAGATGACACACCATTATCTGAGGGCAGAATTTGGCTGCAAGTTAGGTACAGTATGTCTGTGAAACTAATGGCTGTAACATTTTGTAAACACTGTATTTTCCCCTCCTCTGGCAGAACAGAGACATTTACATTCTTACATCCTTAAATGAGATGTAACTGAAGTGACTATCAAGTTAGGAAAGCTGAAGGCTTAGAAATTTAAAATCGTTATTTAGATTATCCTTCACTCACCAGTCAGAGTGCACACTGTTGACAAAGCAAAAGGCGTTGACAAACCAGAAGCTAAAGGAAGATGTATGTATTTTGGTTCAGCAGCTTGAATATGACATTTATATACAACAATGTGTATTAAAAGGTTTTACTTTAATGCACAAAAGCAAGGAAATTCTGCCACCTAATCCTTAACTTGGGCCTGTGTGACAAGAGATTGTTGCTCACATAGTTTACCTAACAGACAGTTCTATAACACTGGGCAGTGTTGAAGAAGGGATGGCACATAGTGCAAACCTACCTATCTGGTTAGATAAATATATACAACTACAGGTATCTTTAAAGATATAGTCATCTATATATTGCATATTGGGAAATTACCATACAGATTCTCCCTAGTGTTACTGAAAATTGTCCAGCAGCCCTTATGCAGTATGGTCTAAAACAATGTTTCTCAAACTTTTGTATTGGTGTCCCCTTTCACACAGCAAACCCCCAGTTTGAGAACCCCTGGTCTAAAATGTATAGATAAAAGGAGGTTTCAAAATGATTATAGCAGTTTTAACTGAGAATTCTCTTGTTTTTTATGTTCTCTACATTCTCTTTCAGGATAAGAATGTGCGGAGGGCGACACACTGATACCAAACCCATGTGGGTTTTGATGTGTGGCCAATGGGTTCCCTACCTCTCCCTGTGCAAGGGACTGTTGGGAATATGGTGATAGAAGAGTGAAGCATTCCCTTGGGAATGTCAGGGTTCTGTATAAAATTCTGGCTCCAGTCTCACAGATCCTTGGTCATGAACATAGAGGGAACTCCTTCTGTGTTACTTCTTGCTCAGACCTGATAGTGCAGTTGATGAAGAACGCAGGTAAATGGAGTTTATCCACGTCTCATTTAGGAAATATGGAATTTAGTTTAGTTCACCCATTTCTATTTCTACCACTATACCACTGATCTCACCCCTATCCAAACTCGGGCAGCATGCCTATCTCTAGCTGTGCTGCCTTTCGGTTGCAGGGCTTCGGGCCGAGAGTCTGAGATGACAGCTGATAGGAGTCAGAGTGCTGCTTCAGCATTAACTAATCCTGTTTTCTAGGTGAGATTCAGTCCACACGGAGTTCAGAGCCGTTTAGAGCTGCTCTCCCCTGCTCTTCTCTGTCTGGATTACATATCTTTTTCCCAGACATTTGTGGAGGGGACAAATACAGCATCATAAAATGGAGGACCATTGTACATATCGCTGCTTTAATATGTCCTCCCCACCAGGGTCCAGCAAGGGAGCATAGGATCCCATGTGTTTATCTGTACCCTTAGCATTGCTTTAATATCACTTTTATTTTTATCATTATGTCAATGAAAATTATACTATCTTATTGTAATCTTTGTGCTTCAGTTACAATCATGTCTAAAGTGCTAAGGACCTGGTCCTAAGTCCATTAAAGTCAGTGACTGTGGGCTTTGGATCAAGCCTAAATCCACATACCATACTTGTTATGCATTCTTTATTATATACAGAGCATAGGGTACCACTCAGAGTTCTCTATGGCCATCTGATGAACTTTAATCTAGTAAGGATCCAGCAGCCATTGCATGGAAAGTAAAGGGTGTCAAATGGCACTGAAGATGCACAAGTGTTTAGACTACTTTCCTCAGGCTGCACAGGTGACATGTGGTGCTCTGTACTGCCAGCTGCCTGAGTGTCTAAAACTGGGTCAAACACTTACAGGCCATGAGAAGACTTGGGAGGATATTGATATAATAATTGATGTTTGCTATCTGAGTTTGTAATGACTCCCTCCATGACTATACCTTATATCAGGCTGTTCATCTTCAAAGCTTAAGTGATGCAGAAGGCCTGGCATGTATAACCCATACATGGGTGTTGTGTTCTGTACCATCTAGTGGCACCAAGACCACTTAGAGAGAAATTAATGAGTCTGCTCTACAGCCTTAGCTAAGGGTCATATGGTTTTTAACTCATGCAGTAGAGGCTCATGCACTAAGCTCCAGAGGCCCCAAGTTCAATCCTGCCCACCACCGACTGGGGTCTGTCAGTGTTACACATGGACATTTTATACTTGGGTAAATCTAGCCCTCAGGCACCCTCCACCCCACAGTTGGTGTCATGTCTTCTGAGTGGTTAAGAAAGACTGGACTCCAGGACAGGGTGATTTGCTTGCTGGGAATGAAATGAATGGACACACTGTATCTTACCCTATGATGACATAGCCTATGTTCGCTCATTTCCCATGGGATTTCAGAGCCTAAGACACTCAGACCATTTTGAAAATTTTACTCACGGTCTACATATGTTTACATTCTGCACACTGTAGAGCACAACTCCTACTGACTTCAACAAGACAAAACTCCCCTCCACTAGTCAGGTGGTCAACTGGTCGATCAGCCACCTCTGATTTTCTGCCAGTGTTTCTAGGTTTTCCTTGTTAGGGGAAATGGAGCAATCTGCAGAGCTGAAGGGTCCCATTCTAAGTCTCAGCATTTCAGAGGCAATCTGTACTGTAAATATTAGGGAGGTAAACTTGGTCTAAACTCTTCAGTGAAGTGGCTGTCCGTGCTCCTGAACATGACTGGTTTACTATTGGTTTAAGTTTAACTCTCTTTATGGAAAACTTTTCTATATCAGATACACATTCTTTTTTAAAATGTGCTGTCTTTGCCCCCTCTACTCCCTACTCTTGCCACCATGGTGTAAGTTAAATGCAATAAATGTACCATTTTAATTTCCAACACAAAATGCGGGTGGATAAAGCCAGTTATTGCGCTAACATTCCATGAGCCTCTGAAATAAGTCTTTTTGATTAGAAAGATGTTCCTAGTTTGCAGACGAGTTAACATACCCTTGGCAACTTTCTCTGGTTTGTTTGTTTGCTTCAAACTATGGAGACAAATTCTGAGGTCCTTACTCCATTCTCACTCAGTCCTTACTCAGGAAATCTCTCATGGATATCAGGACTCGGCCTCTGTATTATACAGATTTCTCAATGGCATTGATAAGCAAAGTCATGAGAGGACAAGGTTTTGTTTTCTAAATGGATTTTTATATCCCAGAGGAAAGGCTTTCCAGTCAAGCTTGATATTTCATAAATGTATTGAATAAACACAAAGCATCTCCTAATTATGTTCTTTTCTTATACACTGTTACATAACTCACTTCGTGTGAAATTAATTATGAATCTGTTAGTGATTCCTGGAGTAAACATCATATGGTTTCATTTTTACAGAAGAATATAAGATTATTAAATTCATTAATCCTCTGAAAACTGCTAGCATATACAGTGAAACATACATTCTGGTCTGCTATCCAGGAAGCAACTCTCTTTTTTAAGCAACACATTTGTCCCAAAGGTTCCCAGTACTATTTTTTACAACCATATTTAATGTCTAGACCAAAAAATTTTGTTGATCCCTTGAGTTGTCACATAAGATAGATTTCACTGGACATCCTCCTAAGCACTGATTTTGGCTACAGGCCTAAAAAGTGACAGTGGTTTATAGGTTATGAGGACAGACAAGTTTCTGTACTCAAGCGTAGTGATATTGGGTATAGTAATTTCTTCATGAGTGTGCTAGTTCAAGGCAGAGTTATGGCTGCAAGTCTCCATGTGGTGTGTAGCATTGGTTTGGTCTGCCACTAAGAGTCGAGGATCTCTCTAAAAAGCCATGTTTCTGCAGATGATGTGCCTCTCAGATAGGACTTTGTCTTTTCCACCCCTTCTTTTATCGTGAGATTCAGGATGGGAGTCTGGCCCTCTGTAACTATGAAATATAGGTAATTTTCTTTCAAAGGAATTAGTGCAATATCTTTCCTTAACATTCATGAATGCTTCTATTCATTGTGGCAAAGAGCTCTTTTAGGTCTTTATAAATGACTGTTGGTCTAATTGAATATAACAGTGACTAGGCAAACACAGAGTCTCAAGTGATTTCTGAACCTGGTTGCAAGAAATGAAACTGAAAAATATTCACTGCATATTTCTTATTCAAGAAACCTAGAATTATAGATGTTAGATAGCAAAAGGCCTATTTGGATCATCCAGTTCATTGGCCTGCCATTGCAGGATTGTTCCCCATGGTGTGTTTCCTAAGGGTCCCCACCAATAGGGTTTGTTTCTGGTGCCCCATTTTGTCAATGTAGGGATTGTAAGTTCAGTATTTCTATAAAGCATCTCTGGATGCTCCTTTAGTTAACATCCCTGTGTTCTGTCTGTTTTATACTGTAATGTCTCCAGTTCTGGTTCTACAAGTGTATGTGTGCTCAGCTGCTACTGTACTTTAAAGCAGGTGTCCAGTACAGAACTACCACATGCATTATTTTATTTATAAATATATACAGCATGCCCCAGGAAGAGGGAAGATTGATGTGCAACTTGAAAAATTAATTTGGAAAATTCATGCTACAACTGGAATTTGAGTCTGTAACTTCTCTAAGACCAAGAAACAGCTCTGCTACAACAGGTCATAAGAACGGCCATACTGGGTCAGACCAAAAGTCCATCTAGCCCAGTATCCTGTCTTCCGACAGTGGCCAATGCCAGGTGCCCCAGAGAGAATGAACAGAACAGGTAATCATCAAGTGATCCATGCCCTGTCGCCCATTTCCAGCTTCTGCCAAACAGTGGCTAGGAACACCATCCCTGCCCATCCTGGCTAATAGCCATTGATGGACCTATCCTCCATGTATTTATCTAGTTCTTTTTTGAACCCTGTTATAGTCTTGGCCTTCACAACATCCTCTGGCAAGGAGTTCCACAGGTTGACTGTGTGTTGTGTGAAAAAATACTTCCTTTGGTTGTTTGTTTTAAACCTGCTGCCTATTAATTTCATTTGGTGACCCCTAGTTCTTGTGTTATAAGAAGGAGTAAATAACACTTCCTTATTTACTTTCTCCACACCAGTCACGATTTTATAGACTTCTGTCAGATCCCCCCCTTAGTTATCTTTTTTCCAAGCTGAAAAGTCCCAGTCCTATTAATCTCTCCTCATATGGAAGCCGTTCCATACTCGTAATCATTTGTGTTGCCCTTTTCTGAACCTTTTCCAATTCCAGTATATATTTTTTGAGATGGGGGTGACCACATCTGCACGCAGTATTCAAGATGTGGGTGTACCATGGATTTATATAGAGGCAATATGATATTTTCAGTCTTCTTATCTATCCCTTTCTTAATGATGCCCAACATTCTGTTTGCTTTTTTGACTGCCGCTGCACATTGAGTGGATGTTTTCAGAGAACTATCCACAATGACTCCAAGATCTCTTTCTTGAATGGTAACAGCTAATTTAGACCCCGTCATTTTATATGTATATTGGGACTATGTTTTCCAATGAGTATAACTTTGCATTTAGCAACATTGAATTTCATCTGCCATTTTGTTGCCCAGTCACCCAGTTTTGTGAGGTTTTTTTTGTAGCTCTTTGCAGTCTGCTTGGGACTTAACTATCTTGAGTAGACCAGAAGATTTGACATGTTATTCTCCAAAGGATCCTTTGTTAAATCATGATGGCTTGTCTCAAGATTATTCCCCAGAGGCTGATAAGCTAAGATCACAAGCTGAGTGCTAAATATGACATTTTCTATGCGAATGTAAACACATGTAAGTTGTTAAAAAAAAGTCTTGCTGATTGAAAAAACAGGCACAGTTAAAAAAAGGAGATCAGCACTGCAGCGAATCACTTTGTTTAACAAGAGTGTTAGCACTTTGCCCTCGATCAGATATATCAGTTAGGGCTGGATTGCGATGCCCTTACTCATGTAAAGTAGTACTCTACTTCTCAAGTGTTCTCAGTAAAATCAGCAGGAGTAGTTGAGGAGTAATGTACATTCCAACATGATTAAGGGGAACCACAATCTAGCCCTTAGAATCTAGAAATATTGATTTTAATGGGACTTATTGTGGCATAAGGTGCCACTCAAGATTATCAGAATATGTCTCCAAGTGAGCACGTCTACCAACCATTAACACAAATGCACTTATTTGAAAACTTCAACTTTCAACTGACAAATAGAGATTTTTAGATTCTCCGTAGCCCTTCAAACTTTTTTGAATGCTTCAGAGAATATTAGATCACCTCTGAGAACTCTTAAGACTTCAGTGGGTGTTACAACTGCAGGAACACAATCTTAGAACTGATTGCAGCAAAACCCAGGGAAATACTCTCCTGTCATTTACCACATTTTGAAATCAAAGCCTTTAAAAAGCATTGTGTTTTATAATTTAATGGATAACAAAACAAATGGATAATATTATCCTTGGACTCGCTGCAATTTCCTCCTCCCTTTAGACATTAGAAAAATATTTTGTCTGACTACAATCATGCTGTAAAGTGTATAATTCCAAAGCATAGATATTGACAATTAATATAACGGGAACTGAGCAAGAATAATTAAAATCTAATTTTAAGTTTACATCAAGAGTGCAAGTCAGAGCACATAGTAACCTTACCCTATTTTGCTCTCAAGTAGCCTGATATTTTGTTTTCAGTGCTAGTGAATTCAGTTATCACGTAATTTCTAAGAACCAATTGAGGATGAGAAAATTTCAAGCAAATAGTTATTTTGTGTGTTTTATTTCCTATTTAAAATGTATGTTAACTTGACAGGAAGAAGTTAAGCACTAGAGTAGGACTTGAGATCTGCATTCTATTTCTGACTGCCATAGCCTTGAGCTGCTCATTTAATGTCTCAGTCAGTGCCTCAGTTCCCCACCTGTAAAATGGGGATAATACTACTTTTCCCCCTTCTTTTCCTGTCTTATCTATTTAGCTTGTAAGATCTTCAAGACAGGGACTGTTCTCAGTAGTTGTGTGTACAAGGCTCAGTACTATAGGGCCTGATCTTGGATGGGAACATCTGGCTCTACTGTAATGCAAATACTTAATCATGATACTATGCAAATCAATTGTGGCACCTAGGACTTCTGGCAAGTTACCAGAGTGGATCTTATCATTGCTGTTTGGACATCATGGTTTACAAGGAGCAAATCATCCATGAACTATACTTGGAAATATATATTCCAGCAAATATTGAGAACCTGCTTGAGTTGAACGACACTCCCTGTAGGTCCCGATCTGGAAAATAGGTATGTATATACATAATGTTACATACTGTGTGTAGTCCCATTACATTGTCTTTGCAAGATCAAGGCTTTACTGGCTTCAGTGCAGTTGTACAGGTGTAACAGAGAGCAGGATTTGGCCCTGGGTCAAAGAGAACTTTATGAATCACTTCCTAACCTAAGAGGGGAAAAAATGACTCTACAGCTTCTTTTTTTTTCTCCATGTATCTACCAAATAGGCCTTAAATAATCCAAACAGAGACTTTCAATACGGGTTTGACCATCCTTTAACAATTAATTGTTGAAAAAATTATATTCAATTATATATTTGTTATATATATTAAAAATAGGGCTACATCCTGCCATCCTTATTCCAACACAGACTCGCACTGATAGCACGTGGGGACTGAGTAAGGACAGCAGGATTTGGCTCTGAATTAATATTTACTAAAACTGAGAGAATAATTTGCAACAATGCTCTATCTGATTAATTTTGCCTCTTTTCTGCTTATGGAATGTCTGCAAGCAAATTGAGCATTCCTCAAAGGTATTTGTTATTCAGATATACTCAGTTAATTTTTTCACATTATTTTTGTTATGTGGATTGCCAATTTGACGTGGATATTCGACAGGCAGTGTTTATTTGGAAATCTAGTTGTCTTTCCTAATTAACTTTTGGACAGTAATCAAGTGTTCTAAATTGTTCTAATCACATGTACTAAGATTTGCTCCTGCAACTCATTTAATCAGTTTAATCATTTAAATGCTAGCACCCAACCCACGAAAATGTCTAAGCCCTGTTGAAAAATTTACTCCTCAGGATACTATGGCAATTTTAGAAAGAGTAGGGATAGAACCTGGTATCTTCAGCAAAAATTTCCCTTTCCTTCCACTGTTGAGCAGTGGGTCATGTGTTTGTTTCCCTTCACACCAGACATAGGTGCATGAGTCTTCGGATCCAGTGGGAGTTTTGCATGAATGAGGACTTTTGAATGGGTTTCCAAGCCCCCGCACCGTCAGTTCTGCAAACACTTAGACATGTGAACACTTTACTCACATGGGTATACCTTTTGAAGTCAATAAGACAATTCCTGTGCATAAAGTTAGGCACATGCTTAAGTGTTTGCATGATCTTGGCCAGAGTTTGTAAAATGCTTTGTGACTGTTCTGGGAAAAGGTGCTATACCTGTACGACATGTACTATTTCATTTTATTTTATTTGTGCTTATAAAGTGGAGAGTAGATAAATGAATTAATCATGCTGGATTTCCTGTACTACAGGGTGAAATCTTTAGCAGGCATATTATCAATTTAATACCTTGGAATTTCTTCAGTGAGAAGGATCCTCTGAACAAATTATTGAACTAGTATCATTGAGTCTCCACCTATCCACAACACAAAATCCATATGGTAGAGTAATAAGGAATGTGTTTTGAGGGGTCAGACAAATTACCCTTGAAGATTAAAATCTTAATTATTAAAAGGCTTGATTAAAGAGGATTATTAAGTCTCCTAGGAGTCGTGTATGTATTATTCACTATGATAACATACCACATGTGACTGTGAACTTCCTGGTCTAGCCAAAAAGCTTAAAGAATGAGTATGTATTTGAAAATTAATTTCTCCAGTAAAGCCAGTTAAGGCATTAATGTGATATTACTGTATCTGAGAAATCAGTGTGATACCAAATTAGTATCTCACATTGACAAATGTTCTTGTAACTTAAGAAATCTGTCAGCAAAATTGGCAACTTCAATTATATTGGCTTGCCTAGCTGGAGTATTTGAGTGCCAAATGATTACAACTGATGAACCTTTGTTAATGAAAAGCCCTACAGGTTAGTAAGTTGTATTATATAATTGAAGAGAATCTCAATTAACTGATAAAAGGTTTCTTAAATTTTATTTTATTACTCAGTTAAAGATCAAAGTGCAGTATCAATTTGCATTCCATCCAGTGAAGAGGGTTTTTTTTAGACAATCAGTGAAGTAAAGGGCAAATCTGAAAGCATTTCACTTCTTCAACCACTCATTATAATAAGCAGAATTATGCCCTCATTCACATCCCATATCATCCCATTGATTTCAGCGGGGTTACATAACTGTAAATAAATAAGGAATTTGACTGTAATAAATAGCTTTATACACCATCATTAGTTTATGGATAGATAAATACCAAAGCATTCAGGTCGACAGGCAAGTGTTTAAATTTCATTGAGTCAATTCCAGTAGCAGATAGGGCCAAATATGAATACAACAGTTGATGGGTCTGGATTCAAAGTATTTTGCAAAATGTATTTGTCTATTTAATCAAAACATATACAAGGTGGTGTTATCTCTGAATGCTAAACATGGTGATTAATTACATTGACACAAAAGAAAACAAGATTACCTGGAATTTGTGATAAGAAAATGCTAATTCTCTTCGTCACAATAATGAATCGCTATGTCTCTCCTTTCCTTCCCTGTTCTCAGATGTGTCAATATAATACAAATTATATTGGAGTAAACCAAGAATATTTCTGAACAAATGTATAGACTACAAAGCATTGCTATTTACACTGCTTCTGAAAGTGGGAATTTGGGGCTGTAAACCCAGATGCATCAAGTCAAAGAATAAGAAGGTGTGATAGCCCTGCTTCATTTGGCTATAGTAAGACTGCTCCTGGAATACTGTATTCAGGTCTGGAAACTTCAATCTGAGAAAAAAAGAAATGCACTGGAGGGAGCCCAGAGAAGAGCAAGCCAGTCAAGTAAACCACATGACTTAAGTATCCCAAGAGTTGGTCCTGAAAAACTTGGGTACATAGAATTGCATCTGCAATTTTAGAAGCCCATAAGGCCTCATTGGGCTTGTTTTAGCTAAACAAAAACTTTACTGTGTTTGGATTAATCCTGTGGGGAAAAATCACTCACCATGGGTTGTACAGTGCTAAATGGGCACACAGATGGCCAAATGGCTGGCGTGAAGATTAATGACTAGTTTGTCTTGCATGGATGGGTCAGGAGCCAGGTTGAATTTTAACGTGGTCCCAAGAAAGTGTTACTTTATATCTTAGTTCTTTGTTGGAACCTTACAGGATGACTGCTAAAGTCCAGGTTGAAATCTGGGTCCCACTGAAGTCCAAGGCAGAACTCCCATTGATTTCACAAGGCGAGGGTTTGGCTCTAGTTCTCCTGCTCTTGCACACTTTCTCACATGGAGGAAGGAGAGAGGATTTAAATTAGTCTTAAACCCAGTCCTTGTGACATGATGTATTTTGAGTAAAAGAATTCAAACCAAAGAAAACAGCAAGATATGCCAGAAAACAATAGCATTGCAAGCAACATGAGCATATGGTGGAAGGGGACTGTCTTGGTTTGGTCCAGCATAAAGTCATAGAGAGGCTGATACATGACAAGAGCCTAAAAGGGGAATTATAGATGGTGGTTTGGATGCCAGATGTGTAATTAGCATGTTCAAGTTCATACACTGACTGTGTTGTGCATTGGGGCTGGTCTTTGGTGAGAATGTACTTAAAGCTGTTCTGCAGTACATTTGTGTGTTCCTTGCAAGATACATTAGTCCATTTCCTAGTGGATAGCCAGTATTTGGTTTATTCATTAGTTGCACATCAACCAGTGAGGGCTGATGTTTCTTTAGTAAATGGACATTTTAGATTGTATTTGAATATTTAGAGGCAACTGTTTCCAGGTATCATTCAGATCTGTTCGAAAGCAACTTTAAATCAGCATTTATCTCTTTATTGAGAAAATATATCTAGCAAGTTAGGAAAAAAACCAGAACCATACTGTAAGATGCAAACAGGCTGTAGTGGTGTCTATGTAACATGAAGATGTTTTGCAGTCTATTGAATGCATATATTACAGCCTGACTTTTTGGAAAATAATTGTTCTTAAAGGGAAAATATGTAAATGAAGTGTATTAGAGAGGTGAATAGCTATCTCATGCACATTTTTTTTATTTACCATAATATACATGCATTTACAATAACAAATAAAGTGGCCTGGAAGATGACTGGAAAAAGAACAATATGATTAGGGGAGTTAAAGCCTGATTTGCATCTAAAAAATGTAGTGTATGCTCATTTATGTGCAAATGTAATGGAAAAAGGCTGCAGGTAAAGTGGCTAAAGCCTAAACAAAATAAACACTTAATTTTCTTTTATTGTACTCTGTGACTATTAATAATATTATTGTAGTAAGGCAGGAACATTAAACTAAGCAGGGGAGCAATAAATGTTCCTAGACTGTGCAATGCTGTTGATATTAGTGGCTAATAGCTCCAGAGTTCACATAAAATGCAGATTGAAGTACAAAGAAGATGTTTAGTGGAGTCAGCAGTGGCAGTGAACTGTTTACAGGTGAAACCAATAACCAGAGGGCAAACACAGCAGGCGCAGTTTCTGTAAAAAATATCAAGAAAGGAACTTTGTGAAGCACTTAATCAGAATGTCGCTATCCTCAGGGAAGAGATTTGATAATCCCAGTTTATTTCTCTTCAAAACTAACTTTTGAAATGATTCATTATAATATGCTGTATTTCCATTTACAAATGCCAGGGAATAAGTATACACGTGTATGCCTATATAAAAAATACGATTTAGGAAAATCATTCAAGGGTTATGACAGTCGACTTGATATAAGCCCATTGAGTATAGGGGATGAGAAATTGAGTTGGGGGTTAATGAACCATAACTAAACTTACTCACTGTGACTTACAGAAGAATGTAACACTTAAAGCCAAAGATAGAATACTGGGTTGGATGTATTTCTCAGAACTGGACCCTTGCTGTTTGCCTCGGGTTTATATGAGACAGAGAGAAAATATTGATTTACAAGAAAACTAAATAGTGATTTACCCAATTAAAGAGAGAACCTTGGTATCCCACCAAATAAAGTGTGAAAATTGCATTTCTTTGTTACTTTTTTGGGTAAATGTTTAAAACATTAAAATCTACATTTAAAGGTTGGATTCAACTGAGACAGTTGTGAAAAAGAGTAATGTAATATGTCAGAAAAGACTGAACTGTCTAGCCAGCCATTTTAAATCATGTTGGTTTTTTTTAAGAATTATACATTTACTATAATATATGCCACTTAATTGAGAGGATCTCTTTACTGAGAGATTTCCCATGAACAAATTGATAATTGGACAGCACCTACCACAATGGGAACCCAGTTTGGTTGTCCTCTAGGTGCTATTATATGTTGTTATTAATAACTATCACAGTTTAGCCTAGTGGTAGTGGATGAACAACATTGCTGAACCGGGACACAGTCAGCAAAAGTTCTTCCTAATAGTGATGCATTTCACCAGTGCCAAGTAGATAACTGGTGCTTGGCTAAGTATAAAATAGGTATGAAATTAAGATCATTTAATGCAGAAATGATCAAACTTGGATTAAAAGACCAAATAACAATACAGGCATGGATGCACAAAAGGGGTTAGGTATTGTGATTTTGATAGTCACAGTGCCTAACTTTTAGGTCCTAGAAAATCACTGCGATTGATTGAGTGAATGAATGGGGAGAGAGACTGGGATTCACAAAAGCCAGCGTGTTAGGCAGTGAGCTGCCTAAACAGTGGGAAATGCCAATGAAAAAGATGTGTACTAAATCCTAACTCTGTCATGGAGATAGGCATCCCCGGGCAGCCTGGATTTAGGAGCCTATCTCTGCTAGCAATTCATAGCCAGAAGCCCTCTTTGGAGTTGGACACCTATGCCATTTTTGCAAGAAGCTGCAGGAAGGGAGGGTGGAGCAGCAACTACTCCCTCACTACTTTTAGCTCAGTGGTTAAGGTGCTTGCCTGTGAAGTGGGAGAACCCCCAGTTCAAATCCTCCCCACTGTCACAGAGGGAGAATGGATTTGAACAGAGATCTGCCACTGCCCAGGTGAGAGACCTGACCGCTAGACTATGGGATATTCTGATGTGGGGGCTCCCTCCATCTCTCCTGTTAAAGCTGTTCCACAGAGAATAAATAATGAAAGTAATTCATGAGGCAGAGGCGGACCTTGAACCGGGGGTCTCCCACATCCCAGGTGAGTGCCTTAACCACAGGGTTAAAAGTTATGAAGAAGCACCTCCTCCGCTGTTTTGTGTGAACTTGCCTGAGGGGCCTAATCCAGTAGACAGCCTCTGAGCACGCCTACCCAATCGGGCCCTGCATGAGGCCAAAGGACTGTCTTCCCCAGTCTGTGAATCGCTCTGGGGCTTAGGCAGGAAATAGGCTCCTGGAGCGAGGTAGCATTGTGCATGCCCAGAGGCAGAAACTTAGATGCCTGCAGCCTACAGTGTTCAGCAGGAGTTATGTGAATTGCATTGGAGCCTAAACTGGGATTTAGGTACCTAAATTAGGTGTCTAAATCTGGAGTTTAGGTGCCTAAGTACTTTTGTGAATGTAGCGCATAGTGAAGGTTATGTTACTCTTGTATTTTATTCAGTGTGCTATTTCATTTTATGCCTTTTCAGACATTTGAATAAACAATAGAATTTTCACCTAATTTGGCCAATAGACTGTTAATTAGGATACTTCTGCTTTACTAATATCTTTGCTCCACATACCTACATTTTTAGGGTGGGGTTTTTTTGTGTTTGCCGTAGGAGTGGTATTGTAAGTAACCCTTGTCATTAAAATGCTGTGTCTGTGAGCAGAATCTCACAGTAGGTGTTCACTGATTGGTGCATCTCTCTTGAAACATACATTTCTGCAAGACAAAGAGAAAAAGACTTTAGAGCAAATGGAGCCCTAGGCTATTGAAGATAATTAAGAACAGAATGCAGCAACATAAAATGTACAGCTTACATGTGCCTGTGTCCAAGTGTGGGATGAGCTCCTCTGTCTCTTTCTCTGGGCAAAGAGGAAGAACAGGCTCAAACATGACAATTCTTCTGAGAACATATAGATACTGATGGTACTGTTATCCTTTAAAGCACCTTTGCCAGCCTTCATGTATACATCAGGGAAGAGCGGGGAGAGAGGGAGCTGCTAGTGCTAAGTGTATGATTTAAATCAAAGGTTAATTGATGCCAGAATGTTTAGAAATGGATAGAATCCTGCTAATAAATAATATGGTTAATTTAATCATTTAATTCAATAATTTGGGATTTAATACATTGCTGCAAGTTTGCTAAAGCATTTCAAACTATTTGCGCTATGTGCTCCAATGCTTAGGCTTGTGCTGAAATGCCATACAATTTACCCCCAGAAGATATTCTCAGCATGCTAATTTGTTAGCAATCTGTGAATTGACTTTTAAACAGTAGTAGTCTCATTTGGAAGTCATAAGGGTTTTTATTGGTCCACAAGGATCAGATATCATGGTAGACTGTTACCAATTGTCTACAATCCTGAACAAAAAAGAGTAAAGTATATAAACTTGACTGGGACAACTTTTTTTTTTCTTTAAGTTTACTGAAGGGTACAGTCCAAGTCAACAGGGGTCAGTGCCATACTTTTCTCTTCTTTGGTAATTTATTAGCCATCCATTAGAGTTGAAAGAATTATTTTAGGCTTGAGCATATGAACAAGAGACTGGAGGGGGATTTTACTGAAGGCAGTTTCAGTTTTCACAGCGCAAAAATATCTGAGGTTTGAATAAAAATACTTGCATTTTTTCATAGCATTCAAGATCTGGCCTATAACTTCTTGAAATTAGGGGGGGAATTTTGGAAATATGGGGTTTTGCTTTTGGTGTGTATAGGTATTCCCACCCTTCACAGACCTAGTGTTTTAATGTGGTTATTATTTGGGTGTATAACAGGGCCTAGAAATCTCATAGTGCTAAACTCGCTACAGTCACATAGTAAGTCCCTGCCCCCAAAGAGATTACACCCTAAATAGTCAAAGGATGTATTATTATGTTCAGATTATGGTGAGGTACTGAGAAATTTAAGTGATATACACAATGTCATAAATGAAGTCTGGGGCAAAGCAGAAAATTGAACCAAAATCTACTGAGTCCCTTAACCACAAGAACCATTCTTCCACTCTAGCCAGCTGATTTCTTCCCTGTATGCTAGCAGGTTTCAGCAAAGCAGCAGGATGTGACCAAATACTACTGTACTCTTATCAAACTGAGCTCAGATAGTAAGGTCACATAGGATGAAACCTATGGGATTGCTCCAAATACTTTAAATGTTGGTGTCATTTAATCTATTCAGAAACTTCATGGAAGTTGTGATGCTCATGTTGGAATAGGAAGTGTTGCTAGTAGGACACATGACATAATGTGTAAAACATTCAATTTGCAAATACCTGGAGGACGAAGGGGTGATCACTAGCAGTCAACATGGATTTACTAAGACAAAATCATGCCAAACCAGCTTGAGTTCCTTCTTTGACAAGGTAACTAGTTTGGTGGAAAGGAGAACATAATATACCTGGACTTCAGCAAGGCTTTTGACACAGTCCCACTTGACATTTTCATAAGTAAACTGGAGAAATGTGGGCTTGGTAGAACTACCATTAAGTGGATACATAATTGGTCAAACAACTGCAAACACAGAGTAACTATTAATGGAATGATATCAGATTAGATGGAGGTCTCAAGTAGGGTTCCACAGGGATCTGTTTTGGATCAGGTGGTGTTTAACACCTTTATTAATGACCTGGATATAGGAATAGAGAGCATATTGATCAAATTTGCAGATGAACAAAGCTGGGGGGGGGATTGCAAACACTTTGGAGGATAGAGTTAAAATTAAAAGGAATCTTGACAAATTGGAGAAGTGGGCTATAGACAACAGAATTAAATTCAACAAAGAGAAATGTAAGGTGCTACACTTAAGGAAGAAAATCCAAATGCACAAATACAGAATGAGGGACAACTGGCTTGGCAGCAGCACTGCAAAGAAGGATCTGGGAGTTGTAGTGAATCACAACTTCAACATGAATCAACAATGTGATGCTGTTGCAAACAAAGCATCCTTTCTATACAGTGATGATAGTACTGATCTACTTGGCGCTGGTTAGGCCTCTGCTGGAGTACTATGGCCAGTTTTGGTCACCACTATATAGAAAGGATGTAGATAAAGTGATCATCTACACTGCTCTGGATCCTTTCCAAAGGGATGGAATGCAAGCCAGATGAGCAAAGGCTGGTGGAACTGGGTGTGTTTAGTTTGGAGAAGAGAAGATTAAGGGGGGACATGATAATGGTCTTCAAATACTTGAAAGGCTGCCATAAAAAAGATGGAGAAAAGTTGTTCTCTCTTGTGACAGAGGGCAGTTCAACAGCATAGCAGATTGGGATTGAATCTCAGGAAAAACTTCCTAACTGTAAGAATAGTAGGACTGTGGAACAGACTGCCTCGGGAAGTCATGGAAGCTCCTTCACTTTTCAAGGAGAGACTGGATAGCCATCTGTCTTGGATGGTTTAGACCCAACAAGTCCTGCCTCTTGGCAGGGAGTTAAGGTAGATGACTCTTGTGGTGCTTTCTAACCCCATGGTTCTATGATTTGATGACACAAAGATATACAAAAAAACAAGGAGTCCGGTGGCACCTTAGAGACTAACAGATTTATTTGGGCATAAGTTTTTGTGGGTAAAAACCTCACTTCTTCAGATGCATGGAGTGAAAGTTACAGATGCAGGCATGAAATTGGTGTTCAGTGAGACCATGGACAATGGATTACTCTTAACCTTTTAGGCTTTGATTTCACTGACCCAACGTTTTTTTTATTGGGAAACTAACATGCCAATTGCTATCCCACTGTGAAATCCCAAGTGGAGACAAGTCACTTCTAGTGTTAGCCATGATGTAGGTAGGCAAGGTCATCACTATCTATACTCCCCCACTCATGGTAGACCTTGCCTAGTTTACTTCATGGAAAAACTACAGTGCCTTGTCGCCACTATATTTTTTTCAGCAGAATTGCTAAAACTTGGGGGGGGGGGGAAGGATAGCTCAGTGGTTTGAGCATTGGCCTGCTAAACCCAGGGTTGTGAGTTCAATCCTTGAGGGAGCCATTTAGGGATCTGGGGCAAAAATTGGGGATTGGTCCTGCTTTGAGCAGGGGGTTGGACTAGATGACCTCCTGAGGTCCCTTCCAACCCTGATATTCTCTGGTAAAACACATGGTTAAAAACATACTTATTTTTTTTGTCAATGAAGGTATAGACTTAGAATCCTGTAAATGTAAAGGCTTAATAAAGGAATAACTCATTTAGATGTGTCCATCTGCAATAACATTTAAACACTGGAAAAAGTAATGATACCATAATATTTGACACTTCTCCAACTCCTTTCATCTGAGGCTCTCAAAGTGCTTTAATTAATTTTCACAACATACTGTGGAATTAAGCAAACATTGTTAGGAGATTCATTTTACAGATTGGTAAAGTGAAGAGAGGTTAAGTGTCCTTCAGAGTTGCACATCAAGTAGGTTGCAGTGCTGAGAATACAACTCAGGTGTTCTGATGTTGAGTTCTTTGCTCTCATTAAACATCTTTGTAATCAAACATATGCATGTGTATTTAGAACCAAAATAAAAATGTTTTCCAAACAAAGGTAAAGACAAAAACCAAATTCTAGCAGAGGTGTAATGTTGAATAAATATTCTAAAAATCTGCATAACACTATATAATGCCCCACTAGCAATTAATAACGTATTTTAGGCATGGTCAACGTTGTACAGAAACATTCCCCAATAAGACTCAATGCACAGGTTCAGATCCCAAAATATGATTTATTTGAATAATCTGAACCCTAATTTTTACAACATAGTGTAGTTTGGAACTGGGATTTCCATCCATGCAAATCTATGGATGCTTCAGAGCTTTGGAAAATTATTATTCCCCCCTCTCCCACCTATGCACATTCTAAATGCAATCTTCCCCTTTGTCTAATGTGCATTCAGAAAATTGCAGTTGTAGACATTTTTCTTTCTAAGCTCTCAGTTTTCTGGTGTGCTGTATTTCACTGCTTTGTTTTTCAAATGTCATATTGTACTGGAAACATGAGAACACTTGAATTGCAGGTTGTATTTATGAAAACAGGAAGCATTTCAAGACGAATAGCTGGCATTTAATAGGTTGCAGGTTTCAGACCTTGATGTCAAGCCAAACTCTTGTTATTTTTGGCTAACATATTTTCCTCTGAAGCTGATGCAGTTTAATATTAATGCTGTGGAGTTAAGTAAGTCGCTCCAGCTCAAGAGACTATATTGTCTGATCACCTGCTTTCAAGAGAACTAAATGGGGGTCTTTTCTTTGCAGTTAAGTTTTCTACTTCATTAGCGATGATGGGAGTTTTATCCACTCATCAAGAGATGACTTTATCCACCTTGTGCTACATTTTGCTCTCAAATGAAAGCCTGGAATTCCTATGGACTTTAATGGAACCTACATAGCTGAGGTCTTGTCTACACTTACCGGAGGGTCCGGCGGCAGGCAATCGGTTTTCTGGGATCGACTTATCGCGTCTAGTGAAGACGCGATAAAATCGATCCCTGATCGCTCTGCCGTCGACTCCGGAAATCCACCGCGGCAAGAGGCGGCAGCGGAGTCGGCGGCAGCGCGGCAGCGGTCGACTTTCCCCCGTCCTCACTGCCAGGTAAGCCGACCTAAAATACGCAACTTCAGCTACGGTATTCACGTAGCTGAAGTTGCGTATCTTAGGTCGGACCCCCGCTGTAGTGTAGACCTAGCCTCAATGTAGAATTTGGTATGCTATGTTTATGGGAAAGTTGCTGATCCAATTAGTTGGGTTCTGACCATAATACTTCGGTGCTTGCTAGAGCTTGTAGTACATTACACTCAGCAAAGCAATCTGTAAAAATGTCAGGTTCCATATTTATTCTGTCACTGATTCCTTTTTTCATTTGATTCTTCTAATGACCAGCAATGAAAAACCCATCCAAGTAGTTAAAAATCAAAAACGTGATCATTTTTCTATTCCTTGCATCACCACCAGGAGTTTGTAATTAGAATTTAGCTGACACATTAGTTAATAATGTGCAGGGCACTGTAGGAAGCAGCTTGGTCTGCCATAGTGTTCTTGGTTCCACAGAATTAACTGTATTTTAAAAAAATAATTGTTGTTGTGAAGAAAGCAGACATGACCTTAAAATATTGGAGTAGATAAACTGAATAAGAAGGTGGCACCTTTGTAGTATCCTGTTTCTGATTATAACCACACATCTAGTTATAAACTGGTATCTTGGGCAACTCGCTAGTGATTCAGCAGTTGGGATTATTTAAATTATTTTTGTAGTTATTGAATTTCTGGCTAACTTTGATAAGTTACAGAAAGAACAATCATTTATTTATATATATATATATATATATATATATATATATATATATATATATATATATAT
>NW_020664413.1:15701584-15705871 GCF_002925995.2 Terrapene triunguis | reverse complement strand
TATATATATATATATATATATATATATATATATATATATATATATATTCTGTATTACCACTGCACATATTATAATTGAGCAGGTACTCTACTGTATATTTTGCTTTTTTTCTTTTGCTAATGTCCATTTTGAGTGTTTATTACATGATTGTACATATTAGGAATACTTAGCATCATGTCATTTACTATGATACAGTACCTATTATTTATGAGTTACGGAGCTGTGTTTGAGAATTTGCAGAGATATATTGTGGTACGTCTAAAAGAGCTTCAGCCTACATAATGTAGATTAGCTGACTAGAGTATATGATGTTCTGCACCAGCTAAAATTTGTCCCATGGAGAAGGCCAATGCAAAGCCGGTGAACCACTTAAATTCCACTAATACCCAGTTTTAATGGATTAAGTGGAATTTAAGTAATGCACAGGTCTCCAATGGCTTTCTGCATAGAGGTGAATTTCACCCTCCTGCGATCTCTAATCTGACCATTTTCAGAGCCCAGTTTTCTGCAGAAGCCTTCCCAGAATAACAGGAGCCAAAGAATACAAATGGAGGGGTTGGATGGCAAAGGGAAAAAAGAGAAGAAGCAGGAAGGAAGGGAAGAAATAGCTGCAAGGATAAATGGCTGAACCCATGGATGGCGAGAGACTGCATATATAGATGGAATTCTGAGCTAGAGCAGGTTGGAAAGAAAATGTACAGTGTAGCATTTTTAGTTATGTGAATATTTTAGAGACTATCACTGCTAAGGGGGACAGAATCTAGCCCTTTACTACTAGAGCATAGGATTAACTTTCTCTCAGAGTGAATGAATTCTATTTGTTAGGGCAGGGGGCTGGTTGTCAGGCTTCCGTAGGTTCTTGTCTTGCTCCTCCACTGCCTTATGAACCACATGTCATTTATGAGCCTCACTTTACAGGTCTGGGAAAAAGGGGCTAACAGCATTTACTTGCCTCATGGGGAAAGGCTTAATGTTTGTGAAGCACTGACAGAGTCTCTGATAAGAAGCACAGAGTGCTGCACTGTAACTTCCCCATAGTGACATCGGGGCAGCAAACTAAAGAGTTCCTAGTTTGTGTTAATGTGGTCCCCTTCAAACAGGACTACATTAACCAGCACAAGGAATCTTTTAGCTGGCACCCGCGGCATCCACATGGGGAAGTTACAGCACATCATTTTGGTGCGCGCTGCTCTTCACACCCCCGTAGTCCAAACTGTGGGACTGCGTGGACAACACTATGACGAAACGCTCCGTGAAATCAGAGGGCCAGTCTCACTAAAGGTGGTGCAAGGAAGTGTAAATCACATCTCTGTGCACCACCGAGGCACCTTGTGCCCAGTGGATTCAAACGGAGGGAAGGCAGGTGCTGGTTACTGCTGTTCTCTCCTGGAGCCTTGGAAGAAGTCTCTAACTCATGCTGGAGCTCAGCAGCAGTTCTGCAGGTAGGAACTGCTGCAGGGAGACATTAAATTAATGCACTTCTCAGCCACCCTGACTGCACCCCTTCTGTTCACATTTAGCGGCACGATTGTCCCTTATGAATCCCCACCCACTAGGGAGATGCCAGCCTCTCTCTGGTGCTTCACCTTCCTCCTATGGTGGACTTGATGCCATCGAGGGTTGTTACTGGAAGCATTTGAATCCCTGATAAACAACTAGTAGCTCTGCTTTGCACAGTTCCATTAGAAGATATAAAAAGAATAAATATTATGTCTATTGCTCATTATACAACAATAATAATCCGAAGAAATCACATGGGCACAGTTACGTTCCAAGTAATCCTGTTTACTAATTATACACTAACATGTAAGGCTTGGCGTTATAGATTCTGCTGCTCTGTCTGGTTTCTGGCAGCGCAACAATATAGAACACAATGAGCCGCACTGGAGGGCTTACACACTATTTAAAGGGATATTCATCTATTCCTATACACTACAGTAAAAAATCCAGGACGTACTCCAGGTTAATATTTTTCTGAGAGAAAACTTGTGGTGCGAGATGGGAGGGGGAATACCTGGACAGTGTATGATGTGACAATTTTCTTTGTCCCAGTATTTCCTGGGTGTCATGGGGAGAATGTCCCATTTTAGAGTAATATGGACAAGGTCAGGCAACCCCTGCTCTAGGTCATGTCCCTATAGACTCATAGACTTTAAAGTCAGAAGGAACCATCATGATCATCTAGTCTGATCTCCTGCATGTCACAGGCCACAGAACTTTGCCTACCCACTACTGTAATAGGCCCATAACCTCTGGCTTTAAGGCTCCTGGACTTCAGGAGTGGACACACACCTAGGGAACAGCAGAGGCAGGTACTGGAAGAGAGGAAGTGGGTCCCAGGGCATAGTCAATGTGTGAGGAAAACCCAGGCTACTGTCTTTTTAAGAGCCCAGGAATAGGAGTCATGTAGTGTAGGGTGGGTCAAGGCTTCCTTCTCTTCCAGCCAAGCAGAACAACTTCTGGGAAAGAAGGCAGCGTATATTCTGCCTCTTCCCTCATAACAGAGGAGACACCAGCAGGGCCGGATTGCTGCCCTCCCTCCTCCCAGGAAGGAAAAGGTCTACGTAAAAAGGGGCCACCTTGAAGAAACCAATTTTGGGCTGCAGCTAGCCTGAATCAACAAAGCCCCACAAAGGATGCTATGGAATTCTGGGTTGAGAAGAGGACACCTGTTTGAACTGCCACACAGCTCCCTGAAGGAGGGCTTGGAGACTCCTGAACTAAGGAGAAGAAGGGTTGGGTCTGAGGTACCAAAAGACTCTGTGACAGGGCAGAGAAGCACCATACCAGCAAAGGAGGGATTAAGGAGAGCCTTTGGGCCCAGTGAGCCCCGGCCCACTATATCTGCAGCCAATGCCAAGCCTGGAGGGGGAATAAAAGGAGATAGCCTGGCTCAGTTCAGGTCTTACTGGCTGGGAAGGAGGATGGGGCTCTGGCTCTCTGCCTGAAGAGAGCGTCCCTTGTAGAGTTGCAGAGACAGGCCTGCTAGCTGGAACAGCCAGTGGGGGGAACAACTAAACCCCAAGGAATGAGCAGTGCTATAGTCTGAGACTATTTGGGAACCGAGCCCAAAGGAAAGGACAGGAATGTCCCACCTCAGAAGACTGGGGATGGCCTAATATTGAGTTATGTTTCCTTTTTGTTGTAGAACATTTGGGGAAGAGCCCCTCAAACCCACACAGAAGGGGATAAGACTGATGGGGAAATTAATCAGTAGGTGAGAGTCCTGCCTCAGTGGACCCTGGAAAAAGAGACTTTTTCCCTCCCCCACCTGAGAGACCTTGGCTGCCTCAGGGTGCCAGAAGGTGCGCAAGGGGGTGCTGCTCCAGCCACACCACTACAGACTCATATTTGGGAGAGGATTAAATAAGACCACACAAATGGGGAGGGGGAGACCTTATTTTAAGTATTCTGGTCTGAGTATAAATGACAGTAAAGAACTAAGAGGGATCTGAGGACAGGGTGCTGGCAGGCTACCTCAGGCCATGAAGGGCTCTTTGGGATGGCACTTCTGCATACTGGGATATAGCAGGATAGTGGCTGTCATTCAAATGAAGACCCAACATGGGTAAATTCCACCTGCAAACACTAGAACAGAGAACATTGCTACAGAGAAGAGCAACAACTGTAAATAGCACTATAATTCCCCAAAATGGTAATTCCAGGAGTTTTGCGATAGTCAGAAGCAATACATTTATTGTCCTTTGTCAAAATCTTTGAGAGACTTTCAAAACAGATGAAAGACAACAAGAAAGATGTAGACAGGAGGTGACACTTGGATGGGATATGCTGCAGCATAAAAGCCTTTTAGTAGAGGAGTGAGAGATCCTGTATAAGAGCAGAGTCCAACATAGAAAAGTATCTTATATAAATCAAGGGCCAATCAAAATGGCATTGGAGAAGGGCACACAATCACATGAGTACTGCAGTTCAGGACAGTATTACAATGCTTCATTCATTAAGGGCTGAATTCTGCATCCTTTCAGTATTATAACTCCCACTGCAATCAGTGTGCTAGGAATGTAGGCTCCGGCCCAAAGAAGGTAACCCACATTTCCAGCAGCTGTTCAAATGAACACTAAATTCAGTGATCCAGGTCTCACTTACACTAAGCTCTCTCTACACCACTGTTCAGTGTAAAGAGACCAGGCCTTAATGTAAATCAGAATCTGATACAGTGAGCTAAAGTCTGCAGCCAGTTCTATAGAAAGCAGAATTTGGCCTTTTCTGCCTGGATTACTGTGGGGATGCAAAGTTCCATGAGAGGGTAAGGGTCACGATGGGACA
>NW_020664413.1:15686358-15701574 GCF_002925995.2 Terrapene triunguis | reverse complement strand
ATCCGCTCCCCATGGAACCCCACAAATGGTGACCCCGACGTGATTCCCCATGGAACCCCACAGATTACAAACAGGAATTTAACAATTTTCAAGTGCAAACCTTGTGAGCTTTTTGTGTCTACTTGGAAAAATTTGAGTCTTGTAATCTGTAGACAGCTTTTTGCTGGGCTGAAAAACCCTACAAAATGTTGCTAATCAAGGGTAGGACAGCAGATAATGAGATTCTGGTGTGATGTAGCAAAATGTTTGCCCTTATTCGGGTGAAAGGGCAATCCTCAGCTGCCACGTTCCATGGGTGAGGGCTGATTTTCAAGATTGAAAAACCCACCTTTCCTTTTCCTGAATCCTTTCAGAAAATCACCCATCAAAGTGTAACTTTTTTCCCCCTCCCAAAATCATGAAACATTTGTTTTGAGCATCCTTAGACTCTGACATCCATAGGGCAGGGACCGTTCCTTCTGGAATGCATGGAAAGCACCTAGTGTATTGTTGATGCAACCACAAACAAATACATTAATTAAAATTTCTTCCAGGTGAGAATATTTACACTGTGTTGAAGGCCTGAGTCAATCTAATAAATCTTTCTGGTTTCTGTGTCATGAGAGCCCAAGCACAGCCATGAGTCACAAACCATTCAAACTCAATTGGGTTGAGGACCTCATTGCCAGAATGTGTTCAGTGCAGAAGACAGGTTTCTTTCAAACCACTCCTGACCAATATTTAGAGTGAGGGCCAGATCCTCAGCTAGCGTAAATCAGTGTAGCTCCTTTGATATTGGGAGACATCACAATACAGAGGAGGATTGGAATATTATACAGAATGATTTAGGTGATCTCAAAGACCGATGTGAGAAAAATGGGATGAAATTCAGTAGTACAAAGTGCAAGATCATGCACTTAGGGTCTAATAATAAGAATTTCTGCTCATGAGTTGGACACAACAGAGGAGAATAGAGATCTGGGTGTATGGGTCAATCACAGGATGACTGAGCCACCAGTGTGATGCAGCTGTGAAAAAGGCAAATGCAATCCTAGGATGTATTAGACGAGGCATTTCCAGTAGAGAGAGAGAAGTATTAATGCCATTGTACAAGACACTGGTAACACTGCATTTGGAATACTGTCTACAATTCTGTCACCTGTGTTAAAGAAACATGATATCAATTGAAACAGGTGCAGAGAAGAGCTACTAGGATAATCAGAGGGCCTATCTTATGAGTAGAGACTGAAAGAGCTTGGCTTGTTTAGTCTAGCGAAAAAAGGCAGGGAGGGGATATGATTGCTCTGGATAAATACATCAGGGAGGTAAATACCAGAGAGAGTGAAGAGCTATTTAAGCTAAAGGGCAGTGTTGGCACAAGAACAAATAGGTATAAAGTGGGCATGTACAAATTCAGACTGGAAATTAGAAGAACATTTCTAAAAGTCAGAGGAGTGAGCTTCTGGAACAGCCTCCCCACAGGAGTTGTGGGGGCAAACAACTTAATTAGTTTTTAAGAGAGAGTTGGACAATTTTTGAATATGATTGTATGACAGGGTTGCTTGTGGTAGTAGGGTACAGGACTCACTTCTGGTTTATGTCTTATGTTCCTAAAAGCTCATGCTTCAAGGTTTCAGCAAGGCATGTGCAGGGGTCAGGAAGGGATTCCACCCCCAATCCCTCCCAACCCCTCACCATACAATGTATTCTGGGGGTTGGGATTTTTTTTTATCTCCTTCCTCCGAAGTATCAGGGATGGCCGTGACTGGAGATGGGACATTAGACAGGGTGGGCCATGGCTTCAAGGTGACACTGAGGTTTGTCTCTCTATGTGGTTGTCTAGATGGTTCTTGCTCACATGCTCAGGGTCTAAATGATCGCCATATGTGGGGTTGGAAAAGAATTTTCCCCAGGTCAGATTGGCAATGTCTGTGGGGGTTTTCACCTTTTTCTGCAGTGTGTGAGTGCAGGTCATTTGCCAGGATTATTCGGGTATATCACATTTAATCATTTCCTTGCCATTGCGTGGTCCTCAGGTATTGGTGCACCTTGGTCCCTCCTATTGTCTGCCTGTGGCACATAAGAATGGTCATAGTGGGTCCAACCAATGGTACATCTAGCACAGTATCCTGTCTTCCAACAGTGGCCAATGCCAGATACTTCAGAGAGAATAAACAGAACAGGGCAATTGTCAAGTGATACATCTTCTGTCATCCAGTCCCAACTTCCAGCAACTGGAGGATCAGGGACACCCAGAGCATGGGGTTGTGTCCTTGACAATCTTGGCTAACAGCCAATGATGGACCTATCCTCCATGAACTTATCTAATTCTTTTTTGAACAACTTATACTTTTTGGCCTTCACAACATCTCCTGGCAACAAGTTCCACAGGTTGATTATTCATTGTGTGAAGAAGTACTTCCTTTTGTTTGTTTTAAACCTGCTGCGTATTAAGTTCATTGGGTGACCCTTGGTTCTTGTGTTATATAAAGGGGTAAATAACACTTCCTTATTCATTGTCTCCATACCATTCATGATTTTATAGACCTCTATCATATCCCCTCTAAATCACATCTTTTTTAAGTTGAACAGTCCCAGTCTTTTTAATCTCTCCTCTTATGGAAGATGTTCCATACCTGTACTCATTTTTGTTGCCCTCGTGTATACTTTTTCCTGTTCTAATATATCTTTTTTGAGATGCAATGACTAGAACTGCATGCAATGTTCAAGGTGCGGGCAAACCATGGATTTATATAGTGGCATTATTATATATTATGTCTTCTTATCTATTCCTTTCTACTGCTTCCTAATGTTCTGTTAGCTTTTTTGACTGGTACTGCACACTGAGCAGTTGTTTTCAGAAAACTATCCACGACTCCAAGATCTTTCTTGAGTGATAACAGCTAATTAGACTGCACCATTTTGTATGTATAGTTGGGATTATGTTTGGATTTATCAACATTGCATTTCATCTGTCATTTTGTTGCCTAGTCATCCAATTTTGTGAGCTCCCTTTATAACTCTTTGCAGTCAGCTTTGGATTTAACTACCTTGAGTAAATTAGTACCATCTGCAAACTTTACTACCTCATTGTTTACCCCCTTTTCAAGATCATTTATGAATGTTTTGAACAGCACTGGTCCCAGTACAGATCCTTGGGGCGCACCATTATTAACCTCTCTCCTTTGTGAAAACTGTCCATTTAGTCTTACTTTTTGTTTCCTATATTTAACCAGTTACTGATCCATGAGAGGAACTTCCTGTTATCAATGACTGCTTACTGTGCTTAAGAGCTTTTGGTTTGGGACTTTGTCAAAGGCTCTCTAAAAGTCCAAGTTCATACTGTCAACTGGATCATCCTTCGCCACATGTTTGTTGACCTCCTCAATTAATTCTAAAAGATTGGTGAGGCATGATTTCCCTTTACAAAACCCGTGTTTACTCTACTTCAACATACTGTGTTCCACTATGTTTCTGATAATTCTGTTCTTTCCTATAGTTTCAGCCAGTTTGCCTGGTGCTGAAGTTAGGCTTACCAGCCTGTAATTGTTAGGACTGCCTCTGGAGCCTTTTTTAAAATCAATGTTACATTAGGTATCCTCCAGGCATCTGTTACAGAGGCTGATTCAAGTGATAGGTTACATATCACAGTTAGTAGTTCCACAATTTCATATCTGAGTTCCTACAGAACTCTTGGAAGAATACCATCTGGTCATGGTGACCTTTTGCTGTTTAATTTATCAATTTGTTCCAAAACCTCTTTTATTGATTACTCAGTCTGGGATAGTTCCTCAGATTTGTCACCAGATTTGTCTTTCATGAGTTCTCTTTTAGCACCTTGATCATCCAGTGGTCCCACCGATTGATTGGCAGGCTTCCTGCTTCTGCTGTACCTAAACATTTTTTTCCTGTTAATTTTTGTGTCTTTTGGTAGTTGCTCTTCAAATTCTTTTTTGGTCTACCTCAATATACTTTTACACTTGACTTGCCAGAGTTTATGCTCCTTTCTCTTTTCCTCAGTGGGTTTTAACGTTTAATTTTTAAAGGATGTCTTTTTTGCCTCTAACTGCCTCTTTTTCTCTACTGTTTAGCTAGGTGGCAGGGTTTTGGTCCTCATACTGTTTTTCTGGGGGGGAGGGGGGCCCATTGTCAATAATATAGTCTAGTCTACTATGGGCTGTAATACTTCAGTCTAATTTTGGTTGTTGGGTTTAGTGTGCGGGTGGTGTTGGAGGCCTGTGATATATAGGTCAAACTAGATGATCTAGTGAGCCCTTCTGGCCTTAAACTCTATGACTTTGTAAGTTGGCGCTAATTTGATTTTTACCAGCAGAGACTCTGACTTGGAATATTAGGCAAAGGGAGTGAAATAAACTCTTTGTTTACCTAAGACATACAGTAGCTCCCTTTTTGAGCTGTCTGTTCCTGTGGGGACTGACAATCTCTGGTGCATGCTCCTCTTATTTTCTTTCTGTCTCAGATGACTGTTTTCCAGTTCGGTTCTACAGGACACTCAGTTAACAGATCATGACTCACTACACACAGACTTGCTTTGAGTAAAAAATGCCCAGTTGCCCGTTTATTTTGGAGCAAGTTTTGGCAGTTGAAGCTGCCAAGAGGCAGTTTTCATGTACCTTGGAGCAGCTGCAGTACTGGGAGGAGAATAAATATTTTCTTTTACTCACAAACAAAACACATTTTCCTATTTGAACCCTTGTGCCAATGCCTTGACTATATGGAAGTCTATCAAAATGATCAGCCTTAACCCAATGGCAGCTCTTGAGGCTGTGATTTGTACAACTCAGGTCTCTGAGGTGGCCAAGTCAGTGCAGCTTTGTTCATCTTGCTCTTGAAATTTGTTACTAAACTCGTTACCCTTCCACTCCATTTCATAGATGTTGGAGGTCTGAAGCTGTGCTGAGAAACACAGGTGCAAGTTCTGTTAAGAAATGGTACATTTAAAGAGTACAGACATGCTGCACCATCCATGCCACTACCATGTTGGCTGGCGTAAAAGGCATCCAACATGTAGCACAACTCCATTAAATATCTGCCTGAAAACAGGGTACCACAACAAACAACAACTAGGCATTGTGTCCTGATTTATAGGTTCTCCTTAGTTAGATGCATGCCCAGGGAAATATATAGTATCACCTCAAGACTGACTTTGAAATTTTCTTCTGTTTAAATTGTGGGATGCATGTGACACTCCCCCCAATTTAAACATATTTTGGGGATGAGACTGTGGTTTCTGATTAAACCAGCATAGGCTGAAACAAATGAATAGCAGCAGATGCAAATCTATATAAGGATGATCACGAACATGGTAAAATAGATTTACCTGCGTAAGACCACTACATTCCCCAATTTAAATCTACTCAAGGCACCCAGATGCCATGGTATGTAGTAAGTAATTGTCAATATAATAATAATAAAGAACTGATTTTCAGTGTAAGGTGTTTGTCTTCTGTGCCAGGCTCTCCATGCAGAACCAAAGGGCTCATGTGAATACAACCCAACTTTCAACAGTGACCCGAGGAGAAAAATTGTGCCCGAGGCACTGGCTTTAATATATGGAGATATACCTATCTCATAGAACTGGAAGGGACCCCGAAAGGTCATCAAGTCCAGCCCCCTGCCTTCACTAGCAGGACCAAGTACTGATTTTTTCCCCCAGATCACTAAGTGGCCCCCTCAAGGATTGAACTCACAATCCTGGGTTTAGCAGGCCAATGCTGAAACCACTGAGCTATCCCTCCAGTTGGCATAGCTATAAAACCCTTCTGTGACATAATGGTAATGGGGCACTGAAAGAATAATGCCTCTTTCCTTTAACATTGAACAAGTAACTTTATTAGAATAAGGCAAAAATTAATAGCCCCAAAGCTTCTCTGTCTCTCTCGCCCTGGAACCAGCCTTCATCTCCCTCACTTTAGCCCGTCTTCCTTCTACAGATTTACAGAAACAGTATACATATCCTAACACCTCTTTACCAAGTAGTCACAGGAAAGCTGGGAAAAGTCACCCAAGCCATTGGAATGAATCAAAAATCAGAAGTTTTCCTCAAGTGAAAGGGAGTGTGTGTGGAAGTTGGGGAGGGGGTGGTATTAAAAGGCTGAAGAGGAGCAGCACTGAAGTTTGGGAGAATCGGATGGGTTGCTGTGAGGGGGCTGCAAGGCCCAGCCAGAGATCTCAGCTTTGCATCTGTCCCTGCTTCTGATACAAGGGATCTAAACTGCTGTATGCCAGTTATGTGGTCTTCAGAAACAAAGAGAAGAGAGACTCCTGTCAGGCCAGACGAAGGCTTGATCATATCCTCCTCAGATGTGCCAGGATCCTGAGCTTAGCTAGGAGAGTAGAAACCATGAATGGCTCTGGGTAGCCACCTGCCATGATTTAGCGTAGGCTTCACAACCTCATCCTAGCACAGAGGCTCAGTGTGTCCTAAGTTTGCTCTATCTGCTTGCAATTCTGTGCTGTCTGTCTCCTACCCCATTCAAAGAAGCCCTTTGCCCACAATGGATTGCCAGCATTTATGCGCTTCAGAGTGACATTTTGTGTAGGTGTTTGGTAGCCCTAACTAGCGCGCAGGCAATAGGCTTTCGTACAGAACTAGCACGATTGAGGCAGAATTCCTTGTGCAAATTTATCCTCGTCTCTTCAATATTAACTTCTAACCTAGAGCTTCAATCCACTCCTGTGGAGAGGGTAGAAGTGTGAAGCCATGGACTGAGGAACCAGTGTTGTAAGGCCACTGAGCAGGGTCTGCAGCCACCGAGCGGGGCAGCCAAGGACAATATCTGGGATAGCTATGCATGCTTGTCCTAAGTTCCAATATATCAGGGGTGTATTCCCCGAAATTTCCTCAAACCCTGTGAAACTAGAAGGTTGTGTTCCCTGCCCCTTCTATGTCACCCTGAAACCTCTTTCCTAGAGGAGTAAAGCATTGATTTTTCTATAGTCAAAAGTTAGTTTTCCTCCCTTTATGTGGCTCAGTGTTACACAGAATCAGCTAAAGCAGTATTCCCAGCTCCAAATGTTCAAGCATCATGAGTCAGGCCCAGAAAATGAGGAGATTGGTTTAAAAATTATGAGATTAAAAGACACATTTGCGGTTTTGTGTTTGCCTTCTGATTTTAGATCTTTTATAGGTCTCACTTGGGTGACATTCTCAAGTTTTTCTACTCAATCCTGAGATCTAGAAACTTACTTTTTTAAAAAAAATTGAAAGCTGAGATTCTCACCTAATCCCAGTAACCCAGGAGGTGAGGCTTTAAGGAAAACACCAAATATTGTGAGACGCTCAATGCAACAGTGAGAGTTGGCAGCAATGTGAAGAGAAAGATTTACCGTCATAGTGAATATGCTGTAGCACCGTGATTGCAGGAACGGAGTATGCATCAATAGTGGAGACTGTTGTAGGGCTATCAAACCTTTCTTTTTTAATGAATTTTTCCTATCTATCTTGTCTCCTCCGCATCGATCTATTGTGTGGACAGGCTGGCAGGCAGCGTGCTTACCTCAGTTAATTCACTTTCAGACTAAGAATAATAACGTATCTGTACTGTGTGCTTAGCATTCTTTGGAAAATGCCTTGGATTCAAAGCCTGTTAAATCTTCCAAGTGGGCTTGCACTACATTGTGCTAGCCTGTCAGCTAGAATTGTTTTTATTTTTAGATACAGAATACCCTAACTTGGAGACTCTTCAAAAACTCTATGTAATGTAAGGCTACCGAGTCCTGACTCCGAGTCCCCAGAAGCACATTTCATAGAGTTGTTTACACAGCCTCTTGATTCTCTCCCTCCCAAGGGCAGTCTAATGGGGAATCTGAAGTGTATCATAATGGATATTTTCCCTCAAATCCTTTAACTTTAAATCCTTCCTTCTAATTCTAGTGCTAGTTAATCTCACGGCTTCTTTTTTGTGTGTTATCTGCTGTCTGTAGAGACTTGGATTTGATATAATAAGAAATTGGTGTGTGTGACGCAACAAATACTTTATACCTGCAGCAGATTTCTATTTGATAATAAATGGATAAATATTGGCAACATCTGAAAAACAAAAGTGGAAGCAGAATGTGATTTTTAGCCCCATTTGATAAGAAACCAAAGAGGGGTAATTTAATCATAATTTCTTTTCATTACGAAGTACCCTAAGCAAGTTTTTAAAAAATACTTTTTATATGAATGTACTGAATTTTATAATTTTAGCGTAAGGTTTCGGTTCTACTTGATCTCTTTCGTATGTTTTGCAGTAATATGCATGGATCAGCAGTAAAACAACCTCTCAGCAGCTTGTTCTGGATTCCTATTGATACTATCTGTTGTTGCTTTTGAGTAAATGGGTCCTCTAACTTCGCAAAAATCAAAGTATTCAAATGGCAAATAGTCATAAGATCAGACACCATCCAAACAAGTTAGCTTGCCTTCCAGCTATTTGAATATTCATCAGAGTTTCATTTCCCATAGCCATTTTGTTGATCATGCAACTCTGATTACAAATTTACCATGCTGAAACCAATTTAAATATATTTGCTTTTCTTAAATGTACTGGTTGGTTAAAACATCCATTTAGTTTACGATGTTGTGAAATGATTTGATATAGACACAGAAGACACCACTGCATTAGCATTTCTGCCCAAGATTAAGAGTCAGATTCTTCAACTGGTGTAAATCCAGAGTAACTCCACTGGATTCAATAAAACAATAGAGATGAGATGAAAAAATCTAGCCTTATGCCTGCGAATGACATTGACACTGTTTAAAAGAAAAAAAAAATCTGTTAGTCTTTAAAGTGCCACCGGACTCCTCGTTGTTTTTGTGGATACAGACTGACATGGTTACCCCTCTGATACTTGATAATTGACACTGTTGGCAACTACAGTAGAAATGTGGTCAAGAATCTGAAAATACGGTGCAATCTAAAGCTATTTTGCATAATAGTGGCATGATGTATTGCGGAGTTTATTGTAAAACCATTTAGCTATGCCAAGTCTTTAATGCTGCTTTGAGGAGCTTTGCTTTACAGTATCATTCAAACAGCAGCACTCAAGTCCCCTGTTATTGCTGGTAAAAAGTAAATATTTGCAGAGAATAGACTGCCTTACAGTGCATATATTTGACAGTATGCACATTTACTTTTTTTTCCCTAACCATACTTGTAAGAGTTAGCAAACCATCCACAGCAATGACAGAAAGTGGAGGCTTTTGTAACATTTATGTTTTTAGTGTTCCTTTAAAGGTGTGAAGTCATAGGTATTAATAACCTTTATTTAAGATTAACAAAGGTTTATTTGTTTGTTTAGTTGGTTGGTGATTTTGCCTGGAAATTTATGAATTTTTACTGCTTTGCCTGTACAAGCTACACACAACATAGAATTTTGGACTTACTTTATCTCTTATCTTAGTTTTGCAATAATACCCTTTTATTTTAAAAAGCATCAATACGTTCTTTCCTAGTCTCTGTGACCCCCAATGATTGATATTTGGTCTTTGTGTACTGGATAAAAGAGAACAGTTGGGGTGAATGACCTTTAACTATCCCCAAAGTTTGGTTTCAGTTTTATGGGCATAACATTGTTGATCCCACATCCATCAACATTTATAGCCTGCAGCTATACTTCCTTGGGCTGTGATCTCATTTGCTCCCATATACAAAGCAAAATTTGGGTTTGGCCAGTATTTGAATGTGAAGTCTCCAAGGAAATCCCCAACGCTGTAAGAATTGTTGTTTGTGATTCATTAGGTGGCACTTTTTCTTTTTGATCAGTACTGAACCAACTCCCCAGAATAGTGCATGAGGGCCCTGTGCCATTTTATGTGCCATCTCTCAGAGGAGATAAGAATTAGCCCTTTAAGGAAAGTGTGGAATGTGTAGGGGTACAGCAGTACTGAGTTAAGGGTGCCTGAAGCTGTCCTCGGCCATAAAGACCTTTGTGTCTCCTTCTCCCGCCCCCTGGAGGCTCCACTAGTGTGCTGCCTCTGGGGCGCCTGGATCCCAGCTGCCGCCCCGTGCCCAGGGCTGTGTGGGCTTTGCTGCTGCTCCACTAGAGACCCGTGTGGGCTGAATACCCACCTGAAGGTGAGGGGGGGACACGGCTCCATCGGCGGCCACCTGAGCACCCCGCTGCCTCCATGCACTGATCTCTGCTCGCCTCCCCTGGCAGTTGGGTCCTTGCAAAGCAGGCAGCTGTGATTCCTCTTAGCTGCCGCGGCTGCGCTGTATCCCCCGTGGCTGGACTCGGGTACCTCCCCGTCTCCCCAGGAACCCGGGTGGTTCTCTGCTCCTAATAATATGTTTAATCATAAGTGACGCGGGACGGCAGCGGAGCCCTGCATAAAACGTGGGGGTGCTGCAGCACCCCTCACCCAGGGCCTCTGACAGGCAGGGGCGAAAGGGGCAGCTGCCCCGGGGCCCAGCCATTTAAAAGGGCCCAGGGCTCCTGGCCGCCACTACTACCGCAGCAGTGGCTGGAGCCCCAGGCCCTTTAAATCACTGCCAGAGCCACGGGCACTGCAGTCTGGGCAGCACTGAAAGGCTGGCTAGGGGAGGCTAACCCCCAGCCCCGCCCCTTCCACCCAAGGCCCCGCCCCTTCTGGGGGCCCAGAGCCAGCCCCCCCCACCTTACCCAGGGGCCCGGCAATTCTGTCAGCAGCCCTGCCCGCACCCCTAGTTCCTGCATCTATGGTCCTGGCTGCCGCCCCGCGGCCAACACCCAGGTCTGGACCTGCGCCTGGGGTGGACAGGGGTCTGGCTTCCTTTTTCTTGGCTGGGTCCCGAGGGGGGTTCCTGAAAATGAAGTTGCGCACACGGCCCCACTAACTCTAAATCCGCCACTGCGTAGAGTCAGTGTCGATGTAGTTAGGTCAAGGCAGTGTCAGTGTAGACACTTGGTTGCCTATATCAACTGTTACTGGCTCTCAGAAGCCATCCCACAATGCCCGACACTGACAGTATAATTGGTACAAGTGCTCCTGATAAGGCTGCACACCGCCCACACAAGGAGCAAAGTATAGACACACACTAGCGATATAAATACTGCGGCATCTGAATGCTGCCATAAGTTAAGTCAACTTAATTTTGTAGTGTAGACATGCCCTGAGTACCTTTCCCAGGCCTGAAGAAGAGCTCTGTGTAGCTCGAAAGCATATGTCTCTCACCAACAGAAGTTGGTCCAATAAAAGATATTACCTCACCCACCTTGTCTTTGGAAAGGAGGAATGACGCACTGTACTAATTTCTGTGAGAGGATGAATGATAGAGGAGGAATTTCCTCTTTATTCCTAGAGATGCTAAGCACTGTTCTAGTTTCTTAAACCTGTGAAGTGGACTTAATTACATGTCTGATAGCAAATGTAGTAGGAAGAGGGCCTGAAACATAAGCCCATGTATCAGAGGCCTGGTATGAGGCCTGAGGCCTGGGCTAAAGTAGTTAAAACCTTGCTGATATGAAGCAAAGTCAAGTTGTAAGCAAAAGGCAGGCCCTGCTCACAGAATTTGGCAAGCATAGGGTTGATATTGCAAAAACACATATTCCTAAGAAGTGCTAGGTCTTCTTCATGCAAGCACATTCCAGAAGGGTGGTACCAGAACACCCCAATAAACACATTCCCCGAAGATAACAGGAACATTCTGACCCATCTTAAGGATAAGGTCAGGATGAGAGCATGATGAATAGAGATGTTTTGATCGCACCTACTGGTACAACGCAATGGGTGGTGCCCTAATGCGTTAGAGGGTGGCACCCTGATACATCAAGGATGATACATAACTTGTTTGTATTGCTGTATAAAGATGTATCTCAGAGGGAGTGTCTTTGTCTGGCTTAGGGGATAGTGGAAAGTCCTGCCACTAACTGAGCCGGTCCATTGTCACGAGCATACATGTGTTAGTGTACCTGTAACCATTGAGCCAGGGCATTAGCTTATTAGTTTATTGCTTCATCGGCAATAAACCTGACCAAGTGCCTTCACTACGAGCCAAGTCTGTGGATTTATTGGGTGGTTCATTCGAGGTCTGTTGTGCCAGCTGTCTGCGCAGAGCTGGGACAGCACACAGGAGAACACGCACGCAGCCAAACATCTGACGACAGCAATGTGTGTTCTTAATATTCTGAACAATGTGCCTAAACAAAGTAAAACATGGATACCTATCAATCAGTGCATTAAACAATACATCATATTAGTATAACTGGGTCTATTGTAAGAAATTATTTAGTATGTATGTAGGTGAGGCATTTCCTTTTCATGTATACATTTTTTCAGCCTTATATGCTGAAAAGGGAACTTTAATAATTGATTAACATTTTTTATTGTTTCTCATGAAAAAGTAATGCTGTTCAGTTTGTTGCATGATGTAAATAATGTGGGGATGCTAATCTTGCAATTATACTGGATATTGTGTGATGTACAGTATTCAAAGTTTAATGAGCACACACTAAGATGAAGGACAACTTTGTGAGTGTAACACAAATTGGCTTTCCCTACTTAGCCCATGGCATTATAGGGAATTATTAAAAGCAAGTACCAAAAACAATGACATATATTCAGCATCTTTTGACATCCACTTACTACTGCACAGGAACTTAGTGCAATAGATTTGTCATTCAAAATGGTGCAAGGGACGGTTTGTACTTTGTATTCTAACAAATCAAGACGGTGCAACCTGTTTTAGGGATTTGAATCTAAGGGATTGTATTTTTCAAAGTGCTGAACACTAGCTTAACTTTGATCCCTCTGAGGACAATCAAAGTCTTATCTCTGATTGACTTCAGTGGGAGTAGAGTGAGGCCAATTCTGAGTGTTTTTGAAAATCCCACCCAATGTTTTCTGGCCCACAAATGAGTACCACCAGCACCATTCATTTTCCTTCCTGCACTGTGACACAAGACCTGATCCAGGCCTTTCTTACTCTTTCAGGCCAAGCTCCCATTGATAACAATAGGAATTTGACCTGTGTAAGGAAGTCAGGATTAGGCCCATTATATCTAACAAATAGCTCAGCAGAGAAAATTGAAGTCAGTGAGATCAACAAGTGCAGCTGAGGGTAAAATTTGGGAATGTTATGTACCGAAAGACTCACAGCCATTATGTGCATGTGAAAGAATGGTTATGTCTGTGTAAGAAAAAGGTCAAAATTCTCGTCTCAGATTGACCGGATTGTACTCAATTGTGGTGTTATGTTTTTTCTACATATGTGAAACTCCAGCTGGCACAAAAAACAGCCTTTATGGTTCACCTTTCAGTTAAATATATAAAATATACTTTTTTAAAAAGGGATTTATAATTGGAGTGCTGAAAACTGTTAACTATAACCCCTTGGCCTGGATGCTGTAATATACTTGTGATCTGTTATTGAGGTTCTCCATATTTCAGGAAGGTTTAGAAACAATGCAGACTTTGGAAACTAACCCCACAAAGCCATACAACTCTTTTTTTGTTGTTGTTTTTTAAGAAGACTGAAATCAGTCTGCACACTTAGTTGAAGAGCTACTTCTCACTATCTGAAACTTTGGTAATCAGTTCCGATCACCATCAGGGGATACATTAATGGGCAGCAGCTGTGGAAAGCTATTCAAGTTAGCTTCCCCAACCAAGCTGTTTGGGTTACGTATGGGGGGAGGGGGAAAAGAGAGAGAGAGACAGAGAGAGAGAGAATTACATTAAGGGCACACAGGTTTTTTGGACCAGACCTTGTAGTATGTCATTCTAAAGCTCATGGTATTTAGCATAGGTTAAAATATTAGGCAATGTTCCTGTGTGTGAGAGACTTGTCTTGTATTTTTTCCCCTATGTGTGCAAATTGTGAATCAAATTCTGTACTATCAAAAAACAAAATTTTAAATAATTTACCATGAAGCATTCTCCTGGCTTTGGGGCATCCTTTTTGAAAATGTGCACTCTAGGCTCAGATCTGTTGTTCCTTCTAAGGATTTATTAATGTTTTGTTTATGTTCTTTATGTTTAGCATTTGCATTATTGTGTAGCACAAGTCTTGTATTTGTGTCACTGCTTGCCTATGAGCTTCCCCCTGCCCCCATTAATAATAATGGTTACAGTCCTTATCTGTGGATTGTTAGGAATCGGATCTTAGATTATCACCAGTGTTATATTCACTGATGGAATTTGAAAGTATCAACTGAAATTCACTAAAAAAAAATGCCTGGTTGACAAAGTGACATGTGGCATCTTGTAATCCTAATGGATAGGTTATATCAACAACACAATAGCCTTCATAATTAGACAAAAAAATCCTCTGCCATTTTGTGATTAATAGTAGTAGTTCTATACCGTTAGTGAAGAGACCACTCATTTACCCCAATCAAAAATATGTTATTAAATAGGTCATTAGTGGGAATTCCTGTCTCTTTAACAAAGAAGAATAATAAAAAATACTCGTGCCACCTGTTCTCTGTTCCATTTCATTGTATTCATTCCACATGTAGTAAACTTGTATCCAACAATCAGAAATCAAGCCTTGCTTAGGGTTCTGGCTTATAGCAACTAAGTGTTCTGGTTTTCGTGATAGTGTCAAAGAAACCTCCCTTGTTTCAGACCTTCAATAGTTTTGAAATATGGGTCAGCTATTTTTACTATGGCATGTCAGTTAACATTTATCAAAGACAAAGATATCTTGTTGTAAAAGACTAATATTTGTCCACTGGTCTCAGCTAGAGAAACATTCTGTGAAGCATGTTACAAAATAGCCCTTAAATAGTCAAAAGCTAACATTTATTTCTGCAGAGTCTCAGAACCTCAGAAAGCAGCAAAAATGCAGGTGGAGGGGCCTGGATGGCTCAAAGGATTGCAAGTAGGCTGTAAAGCCCTTTATATCTGGAATAACCATTTGTATCCCACCCAGATTTTCATTGACCTGACAACCTTGACAGTGATCTGATGGTAGTGGCCGTTTGTTGGCCTATACAAGATAAGTTTGGTGATATCAGGTTAGTTCATGATGGATAAAAGAGCCCACACCTGGAAAACCACCACGACAATGTTCACCACAAATCTGAGGTTGGCCCATTGAGGTCAAAGGTATGGTAAGTTAGCACTGCAACTGGGTTTGTATGGAGAAGGCCCTCTTTCACCAGAACATAAAGTTCAATACAGTCAATAGAAAAATTTGCAGGGACCACATAGAGCCCGTATAGAGGTCTCCAGTGTTTTCAGTTGAGCTCCTAAGTACGTACACACACACACACACACACACACACACACACACACACACACACACA
>NW_020664413.1:15682940-15686348 GCF_002925995.2 Terrapene triunguis | reverse complement strand
CACACACACACACACACACACACACACACACACACACACACACACACTGAGAGAGAGTTATGTTAAGAGCTAAATACTCCTGGTCTCTTACACATGGGAAGTCCTGATGAAGTGAAAGGCAGGCAGGATTTGGACCTAAATATTCTAACTTCAGAGTTATCTAAAAATGTATATATAGTCCCTTTTATATGCCCGGACACGAAGCTTGCCCAATGGTCATAAATTCAAAGAAATTAGAAATGGGAAATACCATTAGGTCATTCAGTCTGTCTCCTTGCCTTCAATACTTTGTGGGGTTTAGTTTTAAATGTCCCTAAGCAATGAGGCTTCCATCACTTCCAACATGTAGCCTGACTGATATAACTGACTTTAAGCATCGTCCTCTATGGAAATGCCCAGCAGCCCAGACAGACACTGGGCTGAGAAGGTACTTGCAGAGTTTTCCCCAAAGCATTCTGGATTTCCCCTCCCCATATACATCCCATCCTCCGTGGGAACATGCAGTGCTTATTATTAACAGGTCAACTTTTAATGAGAGTTCCCTCCAGGTGGTATCTGAGACGCTGTTACACTTCCATAAAAATGTTATCTATTGTTAGGAAATATTCCAGTCTCTCAGATACAGCTGGTTGGTAACAGTTGACTTTTTAATGGTAACGGCTGACCTTTGAAATAGTGTATGGGTTTAGCATAATAATTTTTGCTAGCTGAAATCATTTGTCCCTTTAAATCTGTAGTTGAAAACTTTGCACCTTTGAGGGATGCATTGGCAAATTGCCTGGAGCCTGAGGGACACACATACTTTGCATATAAATGTACATAAAATGTATCAAAAGATAAATTCACACAAGCCTAACAGTAGCTTGCACTTGCATCTTCATTGAGGGTCAAATGGAAATTGCTTGTTTGCAATCCCCAGAAATAAAGGCCAGCAGTTGATCCACTTTGTCATTGCCATGTATTTACAGGGAGAGGGCACCCAAAGGCCATATTCTAAGACTTTTTGATGGCTATGGTTGGCCCTTAAGCTGTGTTTTCTTTAACCTTCTTTAAACCCAAACTATGTAAAGCCTTGTTATAATGTTACTTTAAACATAATCTGTAGAAGAGCATGCTCGTTTTTAAATTTCTAGTTATTGGTGCTATTTTCATCCTTTTGATGGTATCTTTATATTTATTAAATGCTATAATAAGTAATCATCAAGGGGCATCAGAAAGCCATCTAATTACAAATTCTACTTGCATGTTGCAGTGGACCATAGATAAGCATTGTGGTTAATTTACACTCTCTTTGCTTTTCTCCCCTCTGTAATGGTTCACAAAATATAAGATATATTCTGCATGTGATAGTGTGCACAGGAAGAAATCTCTGTTCCTTTTAGGTCAAACAAATGTTGTGAGTCCTGGTAATGTTTTGATAGGATTTTAATATTTACCTAAGATGCAATACTAGAAGCACACCCACTTAGCTGGAGCTACAAGAGTAAGATTTAGAACAGGTGATATAATCTAACTTGACAAACTAGTTAAATATTGACAAGAAGCGGAAGAGCAGCAGCACTCAGGCTGAAGGAGAAAAGTAAGGTCTGGCATTTGTGATTCAACATATCCAGGATTTTTCAGACCAAAATGAACAGCTGGAGTGGTCCTAATGATTCACCTGGGTATAGTCTTCTGCATAGTTTACCTTTTCTTCAGTTGTTAAAGGTAGGTCTGTTTGCTCAGAAGAAATTATTCTTGTTGGTACAGCACATTAGCAGTGAATTGTGCAGATGCCTCGAAGCTGGTTTAACTTCAGGGAGGTATTTTTATTGTTGATTGCGCAGTTACATACAGGCGTATGCTGTTCAAAATTTAATGAATGAAAAATAAGCAAAGTCCTTTAGTGACACAAAAAATTGCATGTTTTATAGCCTGTAAATTGACCTTTTGCAATGATGATTTTGTGTATTCATTTAAAAACATTAATCTTGTTGATAGTATTTACCATAAGACTGCATCTAAAAAGGGCTATTTACTAATGGAGAGACATGTATGTCAAGAGTATTATGAGATTATTTCATTTAAAATAATGCACAGAGGTAGTCAAAGGATATAGTGTGTTGCTTTTTTTAAAAAATGGTGTGGTATTCTATTATTGCACCAAATCCTTTTATAAGCTGGCAGGCTGGGTAGAGAAGCTGTCCCAGAAGGATAACTGAAGAGCTACATAAATAAAAACCGACCTATTAACTGCTTTTGGTTTTGGTAGTTCCACATTTGGAAATTATGAAACAGAAGAGACACAGGAAACTACCATGTTTGCTTTCCAGAAAAGGTGATTAAATAATCAGCAGCTGGAAAGGTACACACTACCTTTTTAAAACTAAATAACAATGGCCAGTCCCCTTCTGTCTTATTCCCACAATAGTACTGAAATGGTGGTCTACAGAAAACATTCAGGCTTCTGGGTTATTCTTCATAAATTTGTTTTTTAAAAGAAAAAGGAGAAATAAAAAAGAATAGTACCAAGAAAATAGAGTGAGCAATAAAACCCTCATAGTTATTTTAACAGGAGTATTGCCTGGGAAGCATCCTCTTAAAATATGATGTTCATATAATGCATTGTTGGTTATGTATTCCTTTACAGGAAGCACTGTGTTGTGTAATTCCAATGTGTCATATGGCCTACACAGACTATGCACTTCTCGGCAAATATTCTTTGATGTATGAAGCCTTATTGAAATATGGAAACATGAATGTAAAGCTCATGGACAGTAGCTTATTGGCTCGTTTGTGAAAGCTTTATAGAGAATTGTGAAATGCATATTAAATTTGATGTCTCTATGTTTTAAAGCCAGCAGACTCCCTGAGTCCTTTTTGGCTAACAATCCTCCTTTATAGAATGTGATACTCTTAGTTGTTTAGAGGTAACGTTTTTTTTAAATCACTTGGAACATTGTCCATTCTGGCTGAGATCTGGGAACGTTTTATGCAGGGCCGACCCCTAAAGTTCTTAGTTCTTGCTCAGGCAATTTTCTCATCAAAATCACGTGTGGTTTTTCAGTAAGGACTGAATAAGACTAAGGATTTTGCCCACGATAATTCCCCTAAGGTGTGCAATGTATGATAATAAAACCATATATGGTATATACTGCTTTGGTAGTGATTTGCTGTACCTTCATTTGATACAGAAGCAGTTGATAATTACCAAAGCTATATTCTTGGGAAAAAATAGGTAATTTATGTGGTGTATGATATGCAAGATTCATTGGAGAATAAATAAACCAACTAGCAGAAGAAAAGGGATTATATACGAAGCTGGCTAAATATTTTTAGTTGATAATGGCGTCAGGGCCGGCTCTGGCTTTTTTGCCGCCCCAGGCAAAAAAGCCTCCGGCCGCCCCCCCCCCCGCGGGGGGGGGGCGG
>NW_020664413.1:15647392-15682540 GCF_002925995.2 Terrapene triunguis | reverse complement strand
CCCCCCCCGGCGGCCAGAGCGCCGGGGGCAGGGCGGCGAGAGGGCGGCGAGCCCCGGCTGGGGCTCGGCTCTCCCCCCGGCGGCCAGAGCGCCGCGCCGCCCCCCTCCAGGTGCCGCCCCCCTCCAGGTGCCGCCCCAAGCACCAGCTTGGGTGCTTGGTGCCTGGAGCCGGCCCTGAATGGCGTGAAGCTAGCTATGTTCCCAAATTACAGTCTTGCTGTAGGCTAGCTTGATTACCTTACTCTTATGATTAGTTTTAGGTCTTGGAAATGTACATCACTAAGAACACAACATACTGAGTTTTTTGTTTGTTTGGGAAGATGTTTGTAAATTCCTTTAAAAGTGTTCTTGATGTTATGAAACGTGTTCTAATTAAACCGGTATCACTTGGTGAATAATGAAAAATTGTCACTGATTATTGTTTGGACCCTTCCTGGAATTTATCCACATGCAGAATTTGGTGGGTCTGATTCATCACTGTCACTCCAGTTTCATGCTGATGAAACTCCATTTATGTCAATGGAGTTACACCAGCTTAAAAGAAAGTTACATACAGTTGAATCAGGCCCTCTTGGTCCTGTGGGAATTCTGCACAAGGAAAGGCTGCAATATTGGACATACAATTTAGGAAAGGAAATATGAGGGCAGGGATCCAGTGCAATAAAAGGAAATGAGATTAGCTAGCATGCACATCATCTTATATGGTAGGGAAGGGAATTGTATCTGTTACACTGAAAAATCTGTGATGCAATTCACGCTCGCCATAAAAAACCCACTGCAAAGAACAACTAAGTATATAAAAGCATATTTACAAAGTGGGAATCATCTCAAGGTATCTTATAATGAGAAAAAGCAAAGTTGTAAACTTAGCCCAAGCTACATTAGAGAGAGGATTTTAATTTTACTGATGAGAAGACCTGTAGTTTTCTGCTGTGCCTAAAGAAAAGATTTTGAGAAGACAGTATGAAAATTTTAGCCAAACCATTGCATATCAAGGGGAATCTAAAGACAATTTCATGCTAATTGAGTTGTAAAAATTCTGTTCAAAATTAAGACTCAGATTGAATTTGATCCCTCTGGGCCAAATGTCCACTGGGTCCTGTCCACACTTTAGATGAAGTTAATGATAATGGCCCATATGCTCCCACTTTGTGTGATGCTGATGCAGAGGGCAATAAAACTATGGAGATCACACTTGAGAATGTTAATAAGGGCAATGACTTTGTGGAACAACACACAGGCTATATCTGCTCTCCCAGTTTTTCGTTTGGATGTCACTTTCCCTTGTGCAGAAGCTTCCTGTGGGTCAAGCCAAGGAAAGAAATTTTGAAATATCCTCAGGTTCCCACCTCTAAACTTCTGGAGGGAGGGGCGTTCAGCAGAAAATCTGCAGGTGCAGGCTGAAGTGCTCTGAGACTCCTTATTGCTAGGGTCCCAGGGCAGAGTGAGACAGTTAATGGTCTACAGCTGCTAAACTCTTCTACTAGTGCTGAGGAGTGAGGAACTGGTAGAATACTGACATAGAGAGATAGGGCCTCTAGTGTGTATTCTTGTGCAACTAAGCCCTATACACATTTTTGAGACCTTGAGGCCCACTTGCACTGCAGTTTCCCCAGCCCAGCCTATGAGCAGAAGTTGTGATGAATCTGTGGGAGGGATTGTTTTTCTTCCCAGTAGAACCCATCCCAGGGATGTAACATATCCAGCATAACACAGGAGCACCACACAACAGCTGAAATATACTGTGATCAGATGAAAATGCAGGGGGAATTGTACATAGACCTTGGCCTGTAATAATGACTTAGGTTGGAATTTGGCCAGGAGACCAGATTTAACCAAATGCTTACATATTTTTATTCGTCACAGTGGATGATTTGTGGTGTCAGCTTTACGTCTCATCTAAAGAGAGCATCTTCTCATTTAAAGACAGCATGATGCCCCTTAACACCACACTAGCACCTTATTTCATGACTAACTCAGAAGGAAAGAGTGATATCTACTGATTCACAAATACCACTTTCTATGGCACCTATTTTCCCTGGAGTTCTCCCACACAAATACTGTCCAATCCTATTAGATACAAGACGAAAATAGAACATCAAATCCAAACTCCCTTGGAAAATGCAGGATTAGGATTTGAATCCCTGGATCTTAAAACTAGAAAAAGTCAAAAATCTCACAAGAACACTGCTAGCAAGACATTGGCCAAAACCAAGCAGAGACATCAAGAGACATGTATCCTTTGGGGCTGAAAACTTGCAGTAGCAGCCTAGTAAGATTTTGGTGCCACCTGTATCTGAAAGCTATCCCTAGTTTGGCTTTGAACCTGAACACTATCCTAGATCTAATCCAGATCCCAAGATTGCCTCCTTCATCCCACCTTCATTCTTAGTCCTCTTTCGCTACTAAATTCTGAGTGGATCACTATCCTTTTGACACTTTTATGGACATATCTGTTTGAAGTGTCGCCCTGCTGTGAAGGGTCATGGTAAGCAGGAGTTTAAAGGAAATTACCATTTGTTGTTCACAAATCGTTTGGTGCTAAATTATATAAAACCTCTGTCTATCCAGTGTAACCTTGTATAGGCTACTGTGGATCACAGTTGTCCAGCGCTTTTATTGCATTTGGCCCTGAAGTTGTAAAACAAAATAAATTAAACGGAATTGAATCAGTCCTTCTGTTTGCTTCACTCTAGTCACAGAAAATATTTGCTTACATAGGCACATTAAATATTTTGAACAAACAAAGAAATATATTTAATATACATCTCTGAAACTGGTAAGGAAGCATTGTGGTTCAGTGGGAAAAATAACTTTAAATAATCAAATTTAAAATAATTTATTTTCTAGTCACTTGTCACTGAGTATCATATTCCTGTTCCTTTCTGTAGTCCTGAAAACCCTGGAGCTATTCCATCTGATTTATCTAAACCAAATGTTTGTCAGAGAAGTAGAGTTTTTCAAAATTAAAAGATGTTCCTTTTTGAGTCTGGTTTTGTTTAACTTTGGAAACGGAAGCTTGTGTTGAATAGTGTTTTACTTCATGATTAAATGGATGAAAAGTACAGTTTGCAATATAAAGCAGAGCTGGTAACTTTTGGCTTTTTGGGCACGGGTTTGATAAAAGCACACAAAAGCATCCCTGGTGATTATTCTCAAGTTTTTGTCATAAACACCAGGCCAAATTAGAACACTTAAAATGTTATAAAAACTGATTTTGGGGCCAAATCCATAAAGATGACTTGAAAAATGATTGATTGTTAACAACCATTCAGCAAACCAGGCAAAATAACAGAATCAAATTTTGCCCAAGTGCAAGAAGTTTCACCCATCTCACATCAGTGTGTTACAGAAAAGTAGTGTTGGCAATTTTGGATCAAATTGTGTGTTTCTTAATCCAGTAAAATTCCCATAAAAATCAATGAGAATTTTGCTGAATAAAGAACCACAGAATTTGGCCCTTTTGTCATTAATAAAGTGTGCTATTCTCATACAGATTAGAACTAGTCTCCTCTCAATGCACACATATTAATGTTCTGCATTCCGTCATTGGAATACAATATTGACCTGTTTTTCAGGGGTACTGACCACATGGAGCTCCATGTATCTAAATATGAATCTTGATATTCCAGTAACATTGTAGAATTTTCTTTATGTAATCAGAATGTTCATCGGTTATATAACATTTCAAACTAACACTATGAATTTTTGCAAAATTAACGTGCACAATTAGACCTGAATCAAATCCCACTTTTACTTGCAAATCCTTTAGGCTTATTTGGATTGGGAACCAGATTTGGATCTGAAATAGGTCCAAGGGGTGTATCTTAAGGCCAAACTATTATCCCAGATACAATTTCCCCCAAAGGTTGGGGGTTCTAATTCCGATTTGGGGATTTTAATTTTGAAATGAGCACTGATCCTTTTTAAAAATTCAAGCAGTTTATTATGTCCATGTCAGCTAATCTCACTCTTCCATCTTGCACACAGAAATATAACTTTAAAAGTTGGGGTTTTTTTTAGAAGTATATTAGATAGAAAATGCTGAATGTTTTGACAAGAAAAAATAAGCCCTGGAAAGTGTCTTTGTTCTTTGAGAGCAAGAGGTTAGAAAAGGAAATTTACTGCGCAACAATAAAGAAGAATGGAAGATTTGAACAAATGATTTTGGTGGTGAATAAATCAAATTTATTGTTTGAGGGTTCTGCTCTTTTGTGTTCAACAAAAAGGTAAACAATAGATCTGTAAATTATTTGCATGTTTTATTGCAAACAATCAAAGAGCCCCCTGCAGGTAAAATTCTCTTGTTGTAAATAGTAGCCAAAGCCCCTTTGACCTTTCAATGTATCATCCAAGATAGTAATGGTCATTTGGCTATCATAGTTTGCTGTGACTCCATCTGGTCTACCAGCTGGCTGCCAGACATATGGGAGAGAAATACTGAGAATCAGGCACACAATGACAAGCCAGCTAGAGTCATCAGATGCACTGCAGTGGTGTCCAGTTTGTTCAAAAGGGCTGAAAGCTGTTTCACTGTTCTTTGCATCAAGTTTGCTTTTGACAATCAGCACATTCATCAATATAGGAATTTACTATCCTTATCTCTTAATACTGCACATCTACTACTTCGCATACAAAAGCATTCAAAAACAGAAATGGTTTACAAGGTGCAGAATTCAAGCACAGAAATCTTCATATTTTCATATAATTATAAACTAGATAAACATCTGTTTGGCTATTTATTAGGCAGTGCCAATACTGAAAACTGATGAATTAATTAATAGAAAAGTATACTTAAGCAAAGCGCTTAAGTAATGTGGGCAACTGCAAGCATGTGGGGTTTTCCATTAACTTCAGCTGGACTGTTCAAATGGTTAAGTGAATTGTTGGATTGAGGCCTAACACCAGTGAAAATCAAGAGTATCTCCGAGGAAGTCTAATGGAATTATACTAGTGTGAGATCAGAACTGGGCATAGTGTGTATACATAAGCGCATCTACATTTGAGCTCTGTGTCATCCTTTACTCAAAACTTAAAGCTCTCAAAATTTGCTTTTGTGTTCGTGTAGCATTTCCTAAATCACTTTTTGAATTAGTGAAAAATTAGACAAATTTGGATAAGGCATGATTTTTATTTTCTGGATATCTGTACAAAAGTCACTGTAGTTTTGTTACTCTATTTTTCAATTTCAGTCTGAGTAGTTGGGTTTTATCACATGACATGGTATCATGTAACCGAGAGGAATATATTTATCTCATGGTATCATGTAACAGAGAGGAATAAAGATCTATATACAGGAAAACTGACAATTCAGAGAACAAAATGACCTTTAACCTAAGAGTTAAAAGGTACAAAAAGAATAGATTGAATTAAAAATGAAAGTGCTGCATTTCTCTCACTTTCCTTTTGCTTGTTGTTTGTCTGTTGTCTAGGAAAGTGTGAGTCACTTGAGGAAGGGACCTGTCTTCTCACATGTCTGTAAAATGCTTAGCACACATTTAGGCATATGAATAATAAGTAATAGTGGTTTAGGTTTTGTTAGTAGGCCAGATCTGAGGCTGGAAGGGTTCTATTTTTCAGGTCCAGCTTCAGTGTGGTCAAAATGTTATGAGATCAGGATTTTTTGAGAGATTACAGATCAAACTGGTAAAAATCTCCTGGGAACAGCTGCTGATTTTCCTTCATAGGAAAATACCCTGCCTGTGGGTAGAAGCAGTTCAGGAAATATATTTTGAGTAACCTAGAAAACACAGAGGACCAAATGTTGTTGGTAACACCAGTGGAAGAATTGCTTGACTAAGGATCACAGAATTTGGACCCAAGTAATTTGCAAGTCAAAGGGGTGTGATGAGAAACAAATCCCCTGTACAGAGGTCCTAGAAATTGCTTTGGAAACACCTGTCACTTGATGCAAGCTGCTGTATCCCAAAATATCCCTGGGGCGGCCTTCTACCTCGTCAACCCCTTAAGTCAAGAGGGTGAGAGGTAACCCCGCCTCTCTATGCCTACGTCCATTTTCTAAATCCCCCCCAGTAGTCAGCACAATGTGGCCCAATGGCCAGGGTCCATCTATTGCCTCTTCCTGAGTAGGGTAATGCTTCCTAGTGGCCGGAGTCGCAGTCAATGTGCCCCTAGGGCAGTGTGGCCTAATGACCAGAGTCCATAAGAACATAAGAACGACCGTACTGGGTCAGACCAAAGGTCCATCTAGCCCAGTATCCTGTCTACCGACAGTGGCCAATGCCAGGTGCCCCAGAGGGAGTGAACCTAACAGGTAATGATCAAGTGATCTCTCTCCTGCCATCCATCTCCACCCTCTGACAAACAGAGACTAGGGACACCATTCCTTACCTATCGAGGCTAATAGCCATTAATGGACTTAACCTCCATGAATTTATCCAGTTCTCTTTTAAACGCTGTTATAGTCCTAGTCTTCACAACCGCCTCAGGTAAAGAGTTCCACAAGTTGACTGTGTGCTGTGTGAAGAAGAACTTCCTTTTATTTGTTTTAAACCTGCTGCCTATTAATTTCATTTGGTGGCCCCTAGTTCTTGTATTATATCTTGTAATAAATAAATAACTTTTCCTTATCTTTCTCCACATCACTCATAATTTTATATACCTCTATCATATCCCCCCTTAGTCTCCTCTTTTCCAAGCTGAAAAGTCCTAGCCTCTTTAATCTCTCCTCATATGGGACCCTCTCCAAACCCCTAATCATTTTAGTTGCCCTTTTCTGAACCTTTTCTAGTGCCAGTATATCTTTTTTGAGATGAGGAGACCACATCTGTACGCAGTATTCAAGATGTGGGCGTACCATTGATTTATATAAGGGCAATAATATATTCTCCGTCTTATTCTCTATCCCCTTTTTAATGATTCCTAACATCCTGTTTGCTTTTTTGACCACCTCTGCACACTGCGTGGACATCTTCAGAGAACTATCCACGATGACTCCAAGATCTTTTTCCTGATTTGTTGTAGCTAAATTAGCCCCCATCATATTGTATGTATAGTTGGGGTTATTTTTTCCAATGTGCATTAGTTTACATTTATCCACATTAAATTTCATTTGCCATTTTGTCCGCCTAATTCTCCTCCTTTAGTGGGATAGCGTGGCCTAGTGGCCAGTCAATACAGCCACCTTTGGAGGCAAAACAGGGGCCTAGTGGCTGGTACCTGGGGGCCATCACAAGGGGGCAGTGGGTGGCTGTGCCTGCGGATGGTCAATGTAAACACTGTCTCGCGGCCCACCAGCAGATTACCCTGACGGGTTGCAGGTTGCCCACTACTGCTCTGTCTGTTGAGTTAGTGTGAAGGGATGGAAAGATACAAGCTCTTTTTTGCTTAAAGTGTCACCACATTCAGTCATCACTGGGCCTTGAGAGAACCCGATGGAATGCGGGAGTCCACAGGTTCTGGGGAGATTGGAATATGACAGTTTATCAGAGAAGTGGAAGTAACGGCTATGGGGGCTAACAAAAGTGGTTGTGCCTCCAATCAAGGGACAACTGTGTGCACAAATTTTGGGGAACAAATACAAAAAGAAGCAGTTCTCACTTCAGAATGACGTGGAAACAAGAGCTCCCATTTTCAGCTTTTTTATTCAGATGACTTTACAAATTATGCCCATGCGACAGCACTGGCTTTCTACTACTTCTACTGTATAATAATATAGGGTTCAATTGTAGCTTGAAGTCAGCTTCTATTTAGAAGTCGCCAAAATGTTCGTGCACAACTTGTCTCGCTGCATGCCTGGTTCTAGTAATTACACATCATTTCCGTCTCCAAAAAGGAATTGCAAAACCTAGTAAATCTGGTAAGGTCTGCCCACTGTATTGTCTGTCTGAATGATGAATTTATGCAATAGCATTTTAGATGTAATGACCATCTATACTCTTTCAGCTGATTGTAAAGTAAATAGACAATTAATTACATTGCTGTTTATGCTTCATTGTGTGATTTTTATATTGAGAGATTCCTAGTGATAGATGCAGACTTCAGATTAATTAATACTTGTAATTATTTCTTTTTAATCAAGTGTCCTAATTAGAATTTGATTAACTTGAGAAAATCTACTTGGTAATTGAATTAGGATATTTTTTGGGGGGTTGAGGGGAAGGGAGAGTAAACTCTAAGTTCTCCAAACTCTCAAGCCTATAACACATAGTCCAAGGAAAAACAGGTTAAGCACTGTGCCTCCCAATGCTTCTGCTGGGGCAATACTAATTTACACCCTTACTTAGAGCTGTGCCTTTATAACGCAACCACCATTCAGTGTGTGTTACACAGCCTCTTTTGTGCCTTGTCCTCAAAGGATATGGCTCTGCTATAGCTCCTAGTAAGGGATTTAGGTCAAGCAATAGAGAATTGTGCTTTTTAGTTGTGGATCTCTGGTTTGATCCCTGGTGGTACCTGTGATGATGATTGCTGTGAAAGTGGTGGCTTCTTTAGGATTAGAATTGTTGTGGGTCTGACATGTGGGGTGAGCGTCCCAGGGGAAGTATGTAACTCACGCTTATGACTCTTTTAAAACTTGTAGCTAGGGAATTTAGATCAAATTTGAAAAGTATTGGAACACCTTGTGGGATCTTCAGAAGTGCGCAGGTGCCCAGCTCCTTCTGATTTCAACCTCATCAACTTCAATAGGAGTTAGGCATCTAGCTGCTTTTGGAAAATCCCACTAGGCACCTATCTACAGATGTAGGTGCCTAAATAGCTTTAAAAATCTGGCCCTGCATCCTTTAGCTCAGACTATAGAAGCTTATGCTTTAGCTGGGAAGGTCTGGAATTCAGTTTAAGCCATCTTGTGTTCCCCTATTCCTGGATTGACTATGTGTCAAGCTACACCCATGGCGTAGGTTAGGGCAGCCTGAAAGACCAGATTGGCATTGGCCTAAGAGGTCTCCTCCCCATAACCTTAAGGAGCCCGTATAACCAGGGCCGGTGCAACCATTTAGGCAAACTAGGCGGCCGCCTAGGGCGCCTAGTGGTTGTGGGCGCCTAAAAGCCCATTCAGGCGAGGAGGTGGAGTGGAGGTGAGCTGGGGCGGGAAGGGGCGCGGGGAGGGCCGCCCGCAGTAACGGGGGGGGGGGGGGCGCACAGGGGAACTGTGCCCTGCCCCAGATCACCTCCACTCTGCCTCCTCCACTGAGCATACAACCCCTGCTCTAAGTCTCCTCAAATCGGCGCTGCAAGCCTGGGAGGGGAGGAGAATTAGAGCGGTGCCGGCGTGCTCAGCGGAGGAGGCGGAGCTGAGGTGAGCTGGGGCGGGCTCCCCAGGCGGGGTGAGCTGCCGCGGGGGGGGGGGGGGGGGGGGGGCCCCCGGGGGGGGGGTGGCTGCGGGGGGGGGGCGGGCGGAGGCAGTGGGGGGCTCCCTGGGGGGGGGGCTGAGTTAGCTGCCGCGGGGGGGCGGGCTTGGCGGGGGGGGGCGCAAGGTGAAAGTTTCGCCTAGGGCGCGAAACTTCCTTGCACCAGCCCTGAGTATAACCCATCGTATTGTGATACTAAATTTAACCACGTTCAAGATGTTTCTGCAGTATGGTGTTCAGCAATACAACCCGATCATGCAGCAAGTCTTTGCCACAAGAGGAATCATTTCTACCTTAGTCGCCAACTGAATTGAACAATTTCTTGTAACAGCCAGCTAAAGATTTAGATTTAGAGTTCTAGATCTAGTTGCTGCATAAATGGACAAAAATAATTAATGGATTCATTTTGCCAGCAGCCTTGCTTCATTAAGCTACAATGCACTGGCAGATTAATGAGTGGCATCACCTAGAATGCAGTGAATGGAGACATGCATTATGCACTACATTCTTGTCCCAGTTATACAGATGCAGCTCCCACTACAGTCTGTGCCTCTATCCTGTGGTTTCTATGAAGGCAAATTGCCCATTGACTTCAGTGGGAGAGCAGCTTGTGTAAGACAGAGTTGGGTGCCTTATAATAGGAATCGTTGTGGAGTAGAAAGAAAGGAGATTTCAAAAAAGGATAAGGGAGCACAGAACTAAAATGAATACAAAGCATTTATTGAACTATGCATCATAAAATCATGCTTTATAGGACAGATGTGACTGTTGTGAGAAGGAAAAGTGAAGAGATTTTAAGTGGGAATCTTTTGTTTGGCAAAACTGTGCATTTGTAGATGTGTTGTATAATGGTGTCATATTCTTGTATGAAGATTGAATAGGAACAGAAATTCTGGTTAATATCACTGGGACTTTTCCATTCTTGGCTGGCATTGATTTACACTTTCCATAGGCTTGTTGTTGTTAGTTTCTCAATTATTTTTGTGTGCTTGAATTTTGAGATCAAATGAGACAAATCTCGTATATTTAAGAAGCAGAATGCAGACTGGTTATGGAACATCTTGCTGGCAAAATGAATCCATAAATTGATTTTGAACCATTTATATAGTAGCTCCATATCTCAATATCTACAAGTGCTGTGGAGTGTTGAAGATATTGCCTGTTTTAACACAAGGAGTAATGTATTGTTATTAATAATGCATGTGTTTTAAAAATTATTAATAGTTTCCTCAGTTCCTCTTTAATTATTTAAAATAATCACAGAGCTTCAACTTTTCTTTCCCCCTTCCCCACCCCCCCTTTCTCCAAGAATGTAATTTAGGCCTTTACAAGTATATACACTTTCAGAATAAACTCTGAAGTGTGGGTAAATAAATTTGGTGGCAAACCTTATTAAGATTTTGGAGAGGGTTTCCAGCAGGTAGAATCCCTGTTTGTTTATCCAGGATTCAGCATGCACAGAAATTATTTTCATGATAGAACTCCAGTAAAGCTATCCACTAAAAGGTTGCTCTTTGAGATTCCATTCATTAGCTCTGAAATTTTTGTCTCTTTTACACTGGCTTCAGGCAGAACAGGGAAAGCACCTCTAATGAAGGACTCTGGATTTTTCATCTTGATCCATTTAAGTCAGAGTTTGATATTATTTTGTGGATAGCTAACAAATATAGTTTAAAATAGAGCTGCCCTCAATTGTTTGCCCCTCTGGTCAGTAAGTCCCTCAAAGCTTTCCATTGTACTGCTGTTCACCCAGTAGAATTACGCTTCAGTGCAAATTTACATGTGACCAGTAAATTGTAATGAAGAGAAAGTTAAAACATAAACAAAATGGTAAAAACAGTGTAACCAGCACAGCAAGCTAAGTGGAAATGACAACATTAGCAAGGAAGGTGCAAAAAGGAGATCAATGGGCCAGGCCAAAATAGCATGTTAAAGGACACATGGTCTCATGCAAAAAGGGTGATGGGGTGAGGGTTGGGTGGGAATTCTCCCTCTAAAGCAATGCTTCCTCCTTCCCCACACATTCTCACTCCGAGTTTCTGGGTGCTGTGCAATTTTGGAAATTTTGTGTCATTGAATAGTCCTTTATGGTGTCAGCCCAGGAGTGGCATTGGTGGACTTAAGAAATAACCGCATGTAGGCCATAGTGGCAAGAAGGAAGGATCAGCTGAATGGGGGAATGTTTGAAATCCTTCCTGGTCCAAGAATTGATGTTTGCTAACTGCCTTTGAGCACTTGTGGATTCTTTGGTCAAAAAAAGTTATCTAATACAATTAATAATAGGAGAGAACATGGTCAATATACAAGATTATTTCTATCTCTTTACCTTTATGTGCAATCTTCCAAACATACATAAATGACTGTAATCTGAGTCAGCCATTGTAGATTATCTCTAGAATAAATAGATTAGATTAAGCTGCTCTGTAACTGAATTGTCATTCTGAGGCTATACTGGTACAGTCTAAGCCAAATGCTATAATGAATAGCTCCAGAAGTCTGACATAACCTACATTAGAGTTTGTGACAATCAAATGCACATTGCATTAGATTTACAAAGTTAGATAAATTGGGTATTTAGTGAATAGATTTAAACTCCTGTTTATATATTCTGCTCACAGTCATACTACATTACTAACTCAGAAAAGATGTAATATGCCTTATAAACAAAGATATTTTGTTATATTTTAATCACTGAAATTTGCTCTCAGAAAGGCAAAGGGTCCTAAGTCTTCGGTACAACTTTGTTAAAGGTGGTGGATTTGATTAGTAGAGATTCTTGTGAACTTTTCCCCTGTTTCTTAAGTGTTTCACTTTGCTTTTCGGGTTTGGACAAGTCCAATAACATTGCAAAGCTCAGCCAAGCCCACAAAGTTTTGCCTGGTGTAGGATTGGCTGAAATTATTTGAAGCCACCAAAATTCACATGGGTTCCATCCATAACCATACTGTAACTCAGTCCAGATTTCTTTGGAATCCAACATAGTTTTTAATGAAGCTTAGGCTGTGTTCGCTAAAATGTTTGTGAACTTCAGTGAGCCTGGGCCAAGTTTCAGGTTTATAATGAAGTGGAAAATCTCCTGCATTGAGTCTGGTTTTGAGTTTTTGATTATATAAATTTCAAGCAGTCATAATCTACAATGCACTTGCACTGAGATAAGCTACATATTTCCTAAGAGTTAAGGAAGAAAGTAATAAAATGTGGACTGGCTGCCAAAACTCTTAAGAGGTCTATATTCACCAGATGAAGGGCAAAGAGAATGTTGGCCCTCTCTTCATACTGAAATTGCAAAAAAATAATGGGATCAATCCTAAAATCACCTCACTCTTTCTGACTATTTCCAAGATCTGTGCCACTAAATACTCCACACACTATGTGCTAGATGCTCACACAGAAAACCTATAAACTGTGTAAGCACATTTTTGGTGGCTGGAGCTCCCTGGGTTTTCAACTGTAGGTCAAATAATTCTAACAAGCAGTCAGTAGCTGGTCCTAGAAATCCTGCTGAAAACCAAGATTTAACATCCTTCAGACATTGTGAGATTGAATTTATTACAAAAGAGTTCCACAGTAACAATCAAATCTTTCTGAACTAAAGAAAATGAAGTTTTTCTAGTTCTTCATCTTCTGATAAAATATGTCTATTCTCAGGGATTCTGAGTATAGTGCTAGGCTGCATTCTTTAGCCCCTTTCTGTTTGTTAAAAGATTCCAGGGTTTGTGTGTGTTGTGCCTAGAGGCCATGGTAATAGGTGCACTATAAATTATTAAAATAAGCTAATAAATATACACAGTTTTCCCTTCAGTGCCAGTGGTTACTTCCTGATTCTAACTACTGAAGCTGACATCTACTGCAATGGTTCTTGCACCTTTTTAATATTGTGGACCACTTTTTAATGCCAGTCTTTTCATGGACACCTCACCCAATATCCCAATTCCACACTTTTCCTGCAGCAACTCTAGTGCTTGGCTATGTAAAAATAGATAATATTTGGACAATATAACAAAGACAGGGTACAGCTAAACTCATTGTCATGCAGTGGATCATGATTCCTTCGTTACATTCCCCCACCAATTTTGTATCTGTTAATTTACTCCCCTGAGTATAAGGCTCTACATTTATTAATAGGAAAGCTCCTGCATTGTCTGATGTCCTCAGTGCTCTAATCACTGCCTGTAACATTGCAGTTTTCTTCCCTTCTCCTGTGTGTTACAAACCCTTCAACTTTGATGTTCTCAGCACATTTGATCGTGGTTGAACTTATACACCTGACAAAGAAATACTTGTTAGCAGACTTAAGTTCCATGCAGCAATCCAAATAGGCAGAAGTATACAAGGAAGCTCTGGCAGGGTTCTACTTGAAGACTGATGAATACATAATTGATACTTTCTAGGACATATGACTGCTTCTTACTTCTTCACATGCTTCTTCTCTGTAATGGAAGCAAGTCTGTGCATCATCTGGAAGTGCCCCATGACAGCAAAAAACTGCAACTGGCTAGAACATTGCACCCCAGATTTCTGGATATGGAGTTGGCCTTAGCGAGCAACACATTCAGGATGCCCAGCCTTGATTATTACTGCTCATTATATCTAGGAATGAAGCCACATGCCCTAATAAGCTCCAATTGATAGCTTCGGTCTGTCTGGTAACACAGATCACTATAACCACGTCATCCTTGTGTTCTGACCCCTGCATTGGCTCCCCATTGAATACAGAGTTTAGTTCAAGACCTCTGTTCTCGTAATCAAAGTCCTTGCTACCTGGGAGATCGCCTCTCCTTCTATAATAACCCTGGTCTTCTGCAACAGCTACATTGCAACAAAGCAATGAAACTGCCTATGAATATAGGAGGTTCTTGAGTGCAGGATACAGAATTATTACAGGAGCCAAATTTAGACTCTGGAGCTCACTCCTAAAAGATATAAGAATGACCCCAAAACACTCTCTTCTCAGAATGAAAAGCAAAACTCATCTATTGTATTTTAGTTTTCTCTTAGTAATTTCTTTCCACACATCACCCCCACTCATGCACACACACACAAACATAAGCAAATCAGAAAAGTATAAACGAATGAGGCTGTTTTTCCTATGGGCTGGGAAGAAAAGAAAGAGAGAGATGTATTGCTTCTATTTTTAAAAACTTGGGAAATGCTCAGTTATTACAGTGGAGGGAGGGTCATATAAGTACCTGGAATTACAGCTAGGGAGGTAATTTGAAAACTTCTACTCTAAAGTATTATGGTTTGGCGAGCCCTTCCACCTCCCCCATTGTTCATTTGTCAAAGTGTGTCTGTGTAGGTACATGTACATGAATAGGAAGTGTGGAACATTGCTAATGACGCTCAGCTGTGCAGTCATTTTCTTCTTCATTTTAACCTATCTTGGTTGCATCACTGAGTCAAAGACAGAAACACTAAGCTTTACAGATGAATGAGAGACTCCCTTAGTAGATATAGTCACTGAATATTATTACTTGTTCTGACAGACAGAAATAAGGAATGACAGTATTTTATGTCCTGGTGGCATTCAGCTTAGAATACTCAATAAACAGACACTCCATGGGTCTGAGCAGCAAAAAACCCAAACCCCTCACAGTCATTTAGAGCATGTTTAATATAGATATCCTCAATGAGATTTATAGGTTCAGTATCCTGGATACTTCTGGTCTAGGAATCTATAAAACAGGGAGCAGGTCTGTTAGTTCCTGGATGATGGTGCCAGATATTATGAACGAAAAATGGATCATGGCACTTACTACTACACATGAACCACCACTCCATCATGGACCTGGGCTTTGGAGAAGTCTGCCTGCTAGCCCTCATGTTGGGAGGGGTGACGTGGGGGGGAAGAGAAGAGATTGGAGAGGGGAGAGTTAAGTGTTAAATGGAGCAAGAGAGCTTTCCATAGAATGGAGATATCCGGATAAGTGACAGAGATGCAAGAATCAAAATTTGGGGATGCATATCAAGCACTGCAAACTTCAGAGGTGTTCAGAACTGGGTTGTAAGGAGAGGAGTCATTTGCAGAATTCAGACGTGAGTTCAGATTTTGAACACCCCTCAGGTTTGAGGGGAAGGTGTTGGTGTGACCCAGGTTGTCCCCATTTCTGCACGTATACTGAACCTTTTTTGTGCCCACTTTTGTCCATTGAGAGAGATCTGAAGTGCAGACATTGGGGGAAGAAGTTGCATCCCAAAGTGATTTCCCTTCTCTACTGTAATCTAAGTAATTCAAAAGTTGCATAGTATGATTCAGACAATGTATTACTTACCAGTGCAATATGAACGCACAGTTGAAATGACAGTAAAGCCCGCAAGTTCATCCTTTTTTATGGAAAACTCTTGTGAAATAATGCTTAAAGGCTGATCACAGATGAATAACACAATCCAGCTAAAGTGACAAAAGTACTTTTCAGAATAAGATACAATACGCATAGAATGCAAATAGCAACTGTATGATGGATGTACATTATAAATTGCATAATAAAATAAATGCTCATTATTACTCAAGTGCTCTGTGTTATTCACAAGGTACCATAGGTCTTAATAGCATAATTACAGTATCTGAAACTGGAGAATACTAGAACTTTTTTTTTTTCCATTTTGGCATAAGTTGCTTGATTATCGGAATTTCCTGTAAAGCTCATTTATTGAAATAATTAGAAACAAATTGCTCAGATCCACTTTGCCAAACTAATCTCCTTTACAAATTGCCACTCTGTCATTCCAGCTCTCTATCCTGAAAAACTTTATCATGAAGAAGAAATGCAATATAAGGTTTTTAAAATTAATACATGATAATCTTCTGATGAATGTTGGACAGCACATAATGAGCTTAACTACCATAGCTTTCAGAGGCAACTGACAGAGAAAATATGTCTGAAATGAAGGTTTTCTTTGCATATTGGTATGATACTGAATGACTGACATTTTCATTCTTTGAATTAACTTCCATAGTATAGGACGTTTGGGCCATTGTAATATCGAATTCACAACTGAACAAAGCAACAATTTAGCCTGTGCTCCGATATTCAGCAAGTCTCTTGTAAGCTGGGTTGAGCAGAGACTGACAGAAACAAAATTTGTTACAAAGACCTAAAAAATACTTAGTAGAGAAAACCTTGCTAGACACTGTGGGCCCAGACATGCAAGGAGTTGAGTGTCTCAGGAAAGTTGCTGACCTCTCTCATGGCCTAGGGATTAACTAGTTGCAGCGCAGCGTCTTTGCAAGCCGTGTTACTGTCTCTAGGAATACGGATGCAGCAGAAACACATTGTAATGGTGGGATCATCCCTGGTAATTCCTTTGGATGCCCAGCCATTTCAATAATTGGTGACCACCCTCTTGCTTTTTCTTCAGGGGTCAGAGCTCCACTTCTGAAGGTGGAGAGCTACAGGGACTAAAGTGGACAGTCTGTAAGATTGGGTTCTTTTTGAGCAAAGATATGCATAATGATCTAATATGCTTAGTGCAAATCCACACAGGAATATTTTAATTAGAAAAGTTTCTGTTCCACATAGCATAGGTGGACTCTATCTGGTCATTTAAATATGCAGTAAAGACTCTCTGACCTAGACTGGGGGGGGGTTACACACTTTGCAGTGTCCATAGGCCAAGTTCATTGCACACACCAGAGCTCTTTGCATCCTTCCAGTCCCCCTCAGTGAGCTCCCTGTATGCCACTCTCCCATCATTCTCTATTTCAGGGCCTCTCTGAAATCCCCCTCCCCCCATCCTCCCTCCCTTCCCCCACATGCCAGGACCTCTGTGTGTCTCCTCATTCACCATTTCCCACCCGTCCCTCATGCCAGGGTCTCTGTTTGTCCCATGTCCGCCTCCCCCATACCATCATCCCCCATTTTCTCCCCCATGGCAGGGACTTTCAGTGCCCCCATAATTCCCCCTCCATTACATGCTGGATGCTCTGTGTCCCCCATGCCATCTCTTCCCATGCCAGGGATTTTTATGTCCCCGATTCCCTCCTTTCTCCCCCACACCAGGCTCCCCCATTTCCCCCCCCTCACCAGGAGTTCTGTGTTCCCCCAATCTCCCTTTTCTCCATACCAGGGTTTTCCACTCTTTCCCCTACCATTCCAGGGGCTCTGTGTGTCCTCCATCCCCAAGCATTTCCCTATTTCTTTCCACCGTGAACAGAGAAATGCCATCAAGTTGAGAGCAGGACCTTGCTTTCTTGACCAATTATTATACTGCCTTAGACCAATAAGGCTTTCTCCTCATTGACCTAACAGCTGGTCATGATTTTTCAGCCAAAATTTTATTGGAAGTGTGTTTTCTTTTAAATCAATATGTTTCACGAATATAGTTCAGTTTTATTACAGAATTTTCCATTTTTAATGAAAAAATTCAAAATGAAAATGTTTAGTTTGAAATTTTGTTTGGGTTTTCAAAAAGCAAAATAAAATGAAAATTTATATTTTAAATGGAATGAAAATGTTTGTGTGATGGTTGGTTAAAAAAATTGAAAATGTCCCCCCAAATTTTTGAACAAAATTGTTTTAATTGAAAATTTTCATGGAAATAAAACTGTATTTTTCAAGAATCTCTCCCTGGCAGGTTTAACCAAAGAACCTATCAAATTTATAACTGAAGTGAATGGGAAATGAGCATCCTTAAATTCCATTCCCATCTTCTCATCCACCTAGGAGTGTGAAGGGCAGTAGACATCAGAGAAAAATGAAGCCCTGACCCTCTTTTCCGAGAAGTTCTGTTCTTTGCTCCCAAAAGTCCACCAACAGATCAAAAAATCATCTCAGCCAGTCTTATCAAGAGTCCATGTACAAGAGGAACTGTAGAGTTCGGTTTTTTTCCTCCCCTTTCCTATCCATTCATACAAACAACATTCTCAATATTTTCCATTATGTACAGGAGAGCTTACTTTTTGCCATTACTGTCCATCCCTGCTCCTCACACGTACAGGAAAGCAAAGGAACCTAAATACTTTAAGAATGTTTTTAGATACAAGTTTCCAATGAAAATTAATTGAGCATTTCATAGAATCATAGAAATGTAGGGCTGGAAGGGACCTCGAGAAGTCATCGAGTCCAGTCCCCTGCACTGTGGCAGGATCAAGTAAACTTAGACCATTTCAGACACATGCGTGTCCAACTTGTTTTTAAAATTTTCTAGTGATGGTGAGTCCACGACCTCCCTTGGAAGCCTATTCCAGAGATTTACTAGCCTTTATAGTTAGGAAGTTTTTCCTACTATCTAACTTAAATCTCCCTTGCTGCAGATTAAGCCTGTTACTTCTTGTCCTACCTTCAGTGGACATGAGAACAATTGATCACTGTCCTCTTTATAACAGCCCTTCACATATTTGAAGACTATAACCTGGTCCCCCCTCAGTCTTCTTTTCTCAAGACTAAACGTGCCCATTTTTTTAACCTTTCCTCAGATATCAGGTTTCTAAACCTTTTATCATTTTTGTTGCTGTCCTCTGAACTCTTTCAAATTTGTCCACATCTTTCCTAAATTGTGGTGCCCTGAATTGGACACAGTACTCCACCTGATGCCTCACCAGTGCCGGGTAGAGAGGGATAATTACCTCCCGTGTGTTACGTACACTTGTGTTAAAACACCCCAGAATCATATTAGCCTCATTTGCAGCTGCATCACATGGATGATTCATATTCAGATTGTGGTCCAATATAATCCGCAGATGCTTTTCAGCCATGCTACCATCTAGCCAGTTATTCTCCATTTTGTAGTTGTGCATTTGATTTTTCCTTCCTAAATAAAGTATTTTGCACTTCTCTTTACTGAATTTCATCTTGTTGAATTCAGACTAATTCTCCAATTTGTCAAGGTCATTTTGAATTTTAAACCTGTCCTCCAAAATGCTTGCAACCCATTCCAGCTTGATGTCATCTGCAGATTTTATAACCATGTTATCTACTCCATAATCCTAGTCATTTAATGAAAATGTTGAATAGTACCAGACACAGGACTAACCCCTGCAGTACCCCACTAGATACGCCCTCCCAATTTGACAGCAAACAATTAATACCTACTCTTTCAGCCAACTGAGTATGGTCTTTCAACTAGTTGTGCACCCACCTTATAGTAATTTCATATAGACCACATTTCCCTAGTTTGCTTAAGAACATAAGAACAGCCATACTGGATCAGACCAAAGATCCATCTAGCCTAGTATCCTGCCTTCCAACAGTGGCCAGTGTTAGGTGCCCCAGGGGGAATGAACAGAACAGGCGATCACCAAGTGATCCATCCCCTGCCACTCACTCCCAGCCTCTGACAAACAGGCTAGGGACACCATCCCAGCCCATCTTGGCTAATAGCCATTGATGGACCTATCCTCCATTAATTTATCTAGTTCTTTTTTGAAACCTGTTATAGTCTTGTCCTTCACAACATCCTCTGGCAAAGAGTTCCACAGGTTGACTGTGCTTATAAGAATGTTATGCGGAACTCTTTCAAAAGCCTTACTAAAATCAAAGTATATCACGTCTAGTGTTTCCCTCCTATTCACTATGTCAGTAATCCTACCAAAAAAGGAAATAAAGTTTGTTTGACATGATTTGTTTTGACAAATCCATGCTGGCTATTCCTTATAACCCTATTATCTTCCAGGTGCTTACACACTGATTGTTTAATAATTGCATCAGTGTCTTTCCAGGTATTGAAATTAGGCTGACTGGTCTATAATAACTGGTCAACAAGCATGTGGACCAAGGGGATCCAGTGGATATAGCGTACTTAGATTTCCAGAAAGCCTTTGACAAGGTCCCTCACCAAAGGCTCTTACGCAAAGTAATCTGCCACGGGATAAGAGGAAAGGTCCTCTCATGGATTGGTAACTGGTTAAAAGATAGGAAACAAAGGGTAGGAATAAATGGTCAGTTTTCAGAATGGAGAGAGGTAAATAGTGGTGTCCTCCAGGGGTCTGTTCTGGGACCAGTCCTATTCAACATATTCATAAATGATCTGGGAGAGGGGGTAAAAGGTTAGGTGGCAAAATTGGCAGATGATACAAAATTACTAAAGATAGTTAAGACCCAGGCAGACTGCAAAGAACTACAAAAGGATCTCTCAAAACTGGGTGACTGGGCAACAAAATGGCAGATGAAATTCAATGTTGATAAATGCAAATCAATGCACATTGGAAAGCATAATCCCAACTATACGTATAAAATAACGGGGTCTAAATTAGCTGTTACCACTCAAGAAAGAGATCTTGGAGTCATTGTGGATAGTTCTCTGAAAACATCCACTCAATGTGCAGCAGCAGTCAAAAAAGTGAACAGAATGCTGGGAATAATTAAGAAAGGGATAGATAATAGGACAGAAAATATCATGTTGCCTCTATATAAATTCAGGGTATGCCCATAGTATCTTGAATACTGTGTTCAGATGTGGTCGCCCCATCTCAAAAAAGATATATTGGAATTGGAAAAGGTTCAGAAAAGGACAACAAAAATGATAAGGGATATGGAATGGCTTCCGTCTGAGGAGAGATTAATAAGAGTGGGACTTTTCAGCTTGGAAAAGAGGCGGCTAAGGGGAGATATGATTGAGGTCTATAAAATCAGGACTGGTTTAGAGAAAGTAGCTAAGGAAGTGTTGTTTACTACTTCTCATAACACAAGAACTAGGGGTCACCAAATGAAATTAATAGGCAGCAGGTTTAAAACAAATAAAAAGGAAGTATTTTTTCACACAATGCACAGTCAACCTGTGGAACTCCTTGCCAGAGGATGTTATGAAGGCCAAGACCATAACAGGATTCAAAAAAGAACTAGATAAATTCATGGAGGATAGGTCCATCAATGGCTATTAGCCAGGATGGGCAGGAATGGTGTCCCTGGCCTCTGTTTGCCAGAAGCTGGGAATGAGCAACAGGGGATGGATCATTTGATGATTACCTGTTCTGTTCATTCCCTCCGGGGCACCTGACATTGGCCAGTGTCGGAAGACAGGATACTGGGCTAGATGGTCCTTTGGTCTGACCCAGTAGGGCCATTCTGATGTTCTCATAATTCTTGGGTCCTCCTTGTTCTCCTTTTTAAAGATAGGTACTATGTTTGCCCTTCTCCAGTCTTCTAGGACCTCTCTCATCCTCCAGGAGTTTTCAAAGATAATTGCTAATGGCTCTGAAATTGCTTCAGCTAGTTCCTTTAGTATCCTAACATGAATTTCATCAGGCCCTGCTGACTTGAATACAATTAACTTATCTAAATATTCTTTAACTTTTCTTTCCCTATGATGGCTTGCATTCCTTCCCCCTTGTTGTCAGTATTAATTGTGTTGACTATCTGGTCATCATTAACCTTTTCAGTGAAGACTGAAGCAAAATCAGCATTAAGCACCTCAATTTTCTTTATGTCATCAGTTATTAGCTCCCTTCCCCTTTAAATAAAGGACCTACACTTCATCTTTTTCTTGTTTCTGATATATTAAAGTAACTGCTTCTTATTTTCTTTATGTCCCTTGCTAGGTGTAACTCATTTTGTGCCTTAGCCTTTCTGATTTTGCCCCTACAAACTTGTGCTGTTCTTTTGTACTCCTCCTTATCAATTTGACTGTGTTTCCACTCTTTATAGGATTCCTTTTTTATTTTCAGGTCATTAAAGAACTCTTGATGGAATCACATTAGCGTCTTACTATTCTTTGAATCTTTCCTTTGCATTGGAATAGTTTGAAGTGGTACCTTTAATCTTGTTTCCTTAAGGAACTGCCAACTCTCATGAACTCCTTTTTCCCTTATGTTTTCTTCCCAAGGGATCTTACCTACCAGTTCTGAGTTTGTTAAAGTCCGCTTTTTTGAAGTCCATTATCCTTATTCTGCAGCTCTCATTCCTTTCTTCCCTTAGAATCATGAAATCTATCATTTCATGATCACTTTCACCCAAAGCACCTTTCACCTTTGGATTCCCTACCAATTTCGCCCTGTTGGTCAGAATCAAGTCTAAAATGGCTGTCCCCCAGGTTACTTTCTGGAACAAAAAGTTGTCCCTGATACATTCCAAGACGTTACTGAAGATTTATATTGCTCTACAGCTTCGCTAAACAACCCCACCCTTCCAACACTTTCCATTCCATTTTAGCACACTATATTTCCAAATAATATGATTCTAGGTTGTTTCTAGGTGTTTGGACAATGTGCTCTGGAAAGTCAGATTCTCACACAGTATGTGCAAAGCATTTTCTACCTCATTTTTAATTAATTGTTTCTATAGTATTATTTTTGCTGAAATTGTAAATGTAAGTTTACAAACCCTCCCCAATAGATGGCCTACTCTAATCAGCAGATGCTCATACTATTCTGTTTTTATTTTAATTGTCCTTTATGAGATGGTCTTTATTAGCCAAATAGAAAGGATCTGATGCATTGCTGAAGTGGAACATAAGCATTTCCAAGTACTAGTTAGTACTGCCACTTAAAAAAAAATCAGGTCTACAGTTCCATTCGTGTACAGTTTCAAGAGGAGCTGTATCTGTGAATCCTTCAGCCATTAGAATTTAAATGTATGATTGATATCAGCTGTTAACATCACTGCCAGCTGCACTGTAACTCTTAAAGTAAACAGACTTCATTAGCAGCTTTCAAATGTCTTTTTTTTTTTTTACTGCTGTCATTTCATGGAGCCTAGTGAATCACAGAATAACAGGCTGCTTTCTTCATTCACCACAGGCACTCTTCCAGTGTAGCTCTTGGATATCTTAGGCAGTTCAAATCCAACTTCCTTCTTCAAACCTTACACACTTATAGAATGGTAAATAAAAGATATACATGTCACACACAATAAATTACTTAGGCACAAGTACCCAAAATTACTTTGCTTAAAAAAAAATCCTTTGTTGAATTTAGCACTCTTGAAAGTTGCCAGAGGGACTGCTCTGAAGATTGAACTTCCTTGTTCAGAGAAGAGGTAAACACTGAGCTTATGAGCATGGTATAAATACCTAGATGATAGTGCAGGAATCTTCCCAACACTGGGTATCTTCAATCTTGCTTTGGAGGGATCTGGCAAAGATAAGGACTATTGTCTGGTCAGAGCCAGGGCCAGATTTAGGGGCAGGTGGCCCAGGCAACTGCCTGGGGTGCCAGGCTTGGGAAGCACCAGGCTCTGGGGTATAAACTGTAAAAGCAGTGATCTTGGAAATAAGAAATTTGTTTTTATGACGTACATATTACACACTATTGATTATTAATTATTATTTATCATTACAGTATTTTTATTACATTATGAAAATGGCAACACTCTTCCAAGATCTCACTTTCGTAGCTTGTATCACTTTGAATAAGCCTGTTATTCAACAAGGCTCCTATGTTTCATCAAGGAGTATCAGATGTGAAACAGCATGAAGGTATTTAAGAAGCCAACTCAAAGAGTTCCCCCCAGACAAGCATTCAGGTCTTGAGCAGTCCAGACAAACAATGCACATTACAACAAAGCTTAAACTTGTTCTTCATAATAATTTTAAAAACAATACTAACTGACTATTTAATTTTAAAAATAGCAAAAAATAATTACCCCCCTTTCCATTTCTTATAAGGAGTTTTGAAGTTTAAATCTCCTCAGTGTGATAGATATGCTTGTTTTGATCTGCTTAGCTCTTGGAAGTCCAGGGGCTCAAGGCTGCTGGCCCAGTGCTGTCTGGAGTCCCTAGGGACAGCTCTGTCTGCCATTAGGGAATTTTTCCCCAAGACCCCCCTGTAAACATTTCGCGAACCCCCAGGGGTTCACGAACCCCAGTTTGGGAACCACTGGAGTATTGCAAAGGAGATACAGCCTGTTTTCAGCATCATCTATCAGATGGAAGATCCTCACGGACAATGTTACAAATCTGACCGTGAAGCCACTAAGTGACACTCGCTGGGAGAGTCGCATTGAATGCTTGAGGCCAGTGAGGTACCAAGTTACTGAGGTTTACAATGCCCTGATGAAACTGGCACAGCCAAGTAAAACTGAGGCTAGAATCTGACAGGAGGCGCAAAGCAGATCACTGACTTCAAATTTCTGGGCTCAGTTGTGGTTTGGCATGATATCCTGTTCCAAGTAAACATGGTAAGTGAGGCATTACAAACTCAGTCAATGGACATCGCAACTGCTACTACTTTGATGAGGAGCTGCCCTGATTTCATTGTGGCCTACAGAAACCAGGGATTTGAAGATGCCATCACTGCTGCCAAAGAAATGGCAGAAAACTTAGTTCAAGAAAACTCAGACAGTTTGGTTGTGAGGGCAGAGATGAGGTGATGGGACGCTCGGAAGAAAAAATTCAAGAGGGAGTTTTTTTGCTTGCTCATTGACGCTGCTCGAGTGTCCATCAAAGAAAGGTGTGAACAAATGTACCACAAAAAGATCTGGGTGGAGGGAGTTGTATGACCTGGCGGACAGGCAAACACTCTTGAACAACTGTACAGACCTTCACTAGATGCTGACACATGGGGAATGTTCAAACATCAATGATAAAGACCTCTATGTCAAATTGGACAACATCTGTCACATTTTGCAACACGGGAAGCACTCTCTAATCCAAGTTCTCCAACTCATTCATGGTGCAGAGCTGAAGGACACTTTTCCTAATGTGTGGATAGCTTTGAGGATTGTGCTTACGCTGCTGGTCACAGTCACAAGTGGTGAGCGCAGCTTTTCGAAGCTCAGGCTCATTAAAACATATCTTCGATTGACAAGAGACTGACACTGCTTGCTATTTTATTGCTTGAGAATGCCATTGGCTGCTCTTTGGATCTCTCTGATGTTGTGCTTCAGTTTGCAAGAGCAAAGTCAAGAAAAGTGACCTTTTGAACCAAAGGACTAGAATTAACATTCTAAGACTGTCACCTACTGTAACACTATTTAATACTGGTCCACCCAGTGTTGGTGCACAGTTTAATTTCTTGATGTTAGTACATTTCAGTTTTTCTTAAAATTAAGTTTCTATAAGCTTAGAGGAAACAATTTTTATTTGCTTATATATGGCATGAATAAATACAGATTTACAGATCCTAGCATGCAGATTTATCGTGTTACATGACAGGGATAAATCATACATGCATATTGTGCATCAAAGTCGTGAAATGGGCTACAAATGCAATACAAAATAAGGTATTCAAAAATTTAACAAATGTAGGGAGGGCACCAGAGATGGTCTTCACCTGGGGCTCCATGCCCTTAGCTCTGCAAGCTTGATTTGGTGAGGATATACAATAAAATATAACATATGCACACTCCCATCAGCAGTGTAGCCGTTTGCTGTGATCACACCCCTGCAGTATACCTAATCTGCTGGGTGCTCTATTGAATGAAAGTGACGTTATAAAAAGAGGCCTAGGAATGGTCAGCAAGTTGAGCAACCTGATTGGCATTGACCCTTAAAATGTTGGAGTGAAATCCTGGTCTCATTTGGGCATGTCTACACTGCAGCTAGCCCTGTGCCTCCCAACCAAGGCAGACAGACTCACATTAGTTCCGCTTAAGCTAGTGTGCTAAGAATAGCAGTGTGGACATTGTGGCATAGGCAGCAGCTCGGGCTTAGCCACCCACACCTTCTGGGTCCATCCTCAGGTGGCCAGCCCCAGCCATTGCCTGTGCCGCAACATCCACACTGCTGTTTTTGTGCACTAGTTTGAGTCTGTCTACCTGGGCTGGGAGGCATGCTGCCAACTGTGGTGTAGTCATATCCATTGAAGTTAATGGGAGTTTTGCCATTGATTTCACTGGGGTCAGGATTTCACTCTGAGATATGTCCTTTGCTTTTGAACAGTAGGGTGGCTCTCAATAGTTCATAATGATCATGGAACTACAAGTGGTGACTACTTGGTACTCTTTGGAATTTGGACAAACATACCTTTTCCACAACCAGTGTATGGAAAGTAATTTACTTTGTTTTTAATAAATTACTAATAGTATGTTCTGCCGAAAGATTGATTGAGTACAGCAGATTTTTCTCATTAGTGTACAGTAGATTTAGTCAAGGGGATCTGAACATCTTTGCTTCCAAAAATTTGTAGATGTTTCTTAGTCATGTCTTTAATTCCTTGGTCACTTCTTATTGTTGTTAAAATCCAGAAGATTCATGATTTTAACCATAACGTGGCTGAAGACTGGTTGTCTCTCATGGCCTCACAATTAGTATTCACTTTTACAGGGATGCAATAGAATTTACTTTACAATCTCATTTGTTCATTTCGGGTCAACAAAGATCTGATTTTATACATTCAGCTATTAATTTGTAACAGTGTTTTCTTTGGAATATAGATTATGATTTCCAAATTTGATCCTTTATGTACACACTTGACCAAATATGACAATTTTCCTCATGTATACAAACTTAATAAAATTTTATTGAAATTACTCTCAGGTCTTACAGAATGTAATAAAGAATTATATCCCTTTAATAGGGTATTTATGGAATTCTATAGCAAAATAGAATTCATATTAAATTCTATAAGATTAGAAAGAATATCGTCGTCCATTACATTCTATAGAATTTTTTATAGTAGTTTCATTCTTTAAATGGGGGGCAGGGAATGGAGAGGGGAAAGGAACATTAAGATCTGTTTAAGACATCAGGGGGTTTGGGTGGTTTTTTTTACCACTAAGTATATATTAGTAAAACTTAAAATTGATTTCATTAACTTCTCTAAATTATGTAGACATTAATAGCATTCTTATTATTAATTCCTTCAATTTGTTTATATGAGTATTTGATAGGATACTTATTATATCTTTTTGCTATTCTAGCTATGTATTAATGAGACTCATTAAACATAATAGAATTTGACAATTTATCACACAGATTAAAAGCCCTTTTCACATCACCCCCACTCACCCTTTATGTTTGGAGAACGTCTTTGGCATAAATCAGGGACAGAGTGCAATTTCCCAGGTTTTCTTAGACAGAAAATCACAGAAGCTCCGTGCATGAGTTCCCTTGACTCCCCTATGTACCTCAGTGTTTGGCAACCATTTTTCCCCTTCACTTATTAAAACAAAGAGCTAGTCCAGACTTTTACAAGTGCTTAATTTGTATTGCAAAAAAGTTTTAAAAATTCATAATGTAATACAATAATCCTGTTGAGGGCAATAGTTGGCTTCATCTGACCATGTTTCATCAACTACCTCCAGAAGGACCATAGAGGTGCTTTACAAACACTGTAAAGCTCTATTTCTCAGTACAAATGTAACATTAGCAATATAAAGAATAATGCATCCCCAGCTGTGCATAATGGGATTGTAAATTCCATCCAGGGTTCTGGCAATATTATAAACCATGAGAGCAAACTCAAGTGGATTTTGATGTCTCCAAAGCCACACAATCAAATTATACAGCCTTAGGGGCAGATCATCCTTCCCAGTGTGTAGCGGGGGTGGGGTGGGGGCTAGGAGGAAGAGAGTCAAAGCAATGCAAATGTCAGCTAACCTGGATGGTAATTGCTTAGTATGGTGGAAATGGAAGCTGTGGAAGCATAGTTCGGAGTCTACAGACACTATCATTGGTGCTCTCTGTGTTATTTTTAGTGGAACGGCTGAATGGAAAGGGATGGAGCTGAGGGTCTGTGTATGGTAACATCTCCCATCAACTATCAAGGAGTCTCCCATAAATTCAACCAAGTGTACTGTTTAAAGTCTACAGATCTATATCAAGACTATTGACCAGTAGGTGAACGTATGACTCTGTGTGTTGTGATGACAGATCTCTATCTATATTATTCACCCCAAGGTGCACCTGTCCATCTGTTACACTGTATGATTCTTTTACTTTTAATGGTGGTTTCAGGGATATTTAAGCAAAGCAAGGATCCCTAAAAATATAAATGGTAAAAGTGCTCTGAAGTAGCATAATAAAGGTGATGAGGCATGCTTACATGAGACATAAAAGAGGTGATGCAAGATACAGAAATGGAGCTGGACTCTTTAAAGATGATCTCATTGTTCTTCTGAATCTGCACTTCTTTCCTGCCCTTTCCCACCAGTAATATCTGGATGCTAAGAATAGCACCTCTGCATTATCTTTGATAGCAGCCACATGATCCATGAACCACACTACAGATTTTATCTTTCCAGAGCTTTGGAACGTTGTAGTTGACTTTGGAGCTATCACATAGGCTTCTGACAGACTGAGCGTTCTGAGCTATATTAACCTTCTGGACACACCTTTCCTCCTAGCTAATTTTTTCATTCCCAGGAATTCTCACACTTTCACCCTATCTCCTCCACTTGACATGAGCAGTGGGTTCCCCTTCCCCCCCCCCAAATCACTGTTGAATTCTTTATTCAGATCTTCCATGGTGGAAAAGTTTGATTCTGTGTTCTCGTGGCCGCTTTCTGTGTAAATATGCATGCTCCCTTGGATTGTCCTGAGTCCGAGGAAGGCAGGAAGTTGTTAGGTGGGGTGAAGAAGGAATAAACCCATGATCTTGGGAGCTAAAGCTAGACCTCCAGCTATTGTACAGCCAGAACTGGATAGCCTGAATTGCTTGTGACTGACATGCAGTAATCAATCGCATGCTTTTCCTGCTATAAAAAGATACACAAGTAGCAAAGAAGACAAGTAAGTTGTTTCAAAGCACTGCTGATTAGATATTTTTCAAGTGCTCTTCAATAAAGTGTGTCTAGTTTGATCTATCCCTTCATCATAAATATTTTTTTAAAAAAGTAGATAATGTCAGATCATGGGCATTATTTGAAGACATTTCAGTCAGGGAAAATAATGAATTGTGTAGACACTTGTTATGGTTACTATGAGATACTGGAGTCTAAACTTTGCATAATCATTACCTAGTACAATCATTACCTTGTACAAGTTCACATCCCATCTGTTTAAAATGAAGGGAAGTTCTTGGCCTCTGAGCTGAAGACAATAACACGAACTTTGCTGTTTATAAAATTTATTTTGTTGCTAGCGAGCAATCTATGCAGGTAGTTTCTTCTAATCCCTGAGGGAGAAAGAAAAAAGATTCTAAGGTCATTAGTGTGCAGAATTATCTCAAACACAATAGATTTTCCTCATGACAAATCACACATAATCTCCATAGCAACCTCACATAATTATGCATAAGATTTCAATGTAGTAACAAAAATATGCATGGCAGGAATTGTAAAGAATAGCTATATAGGGTGAGACAGATGTGGGGGTAGATGGTGTATAGAAAGATTGAAAAGCGGCTATTCTAAGATTTAAAATGAACAAAAGACAAAAAAGATTGCCTGCTTTGTGTTTTGGAGAGTGGTGTCATTAAGTCAGTGCATTATCTGGGAATTGGATACCCAGGGCTGAAATACCTACTAGTAATACAGAGGTTCCTGCTAGTGCCGCAATAGTTAGTGCAATATCACCAGCCTTTTATTATAAATCCTACTTTATGATGCTCTAAAATTTTTCTCCAGGTTGTAACTTGGCATGCAAGATCTAAACACAGCAGCAGTTTTATATTTTCAAATCTTGTTTTGATCTGTTTGGATATCTTTGACTAATGGGAGTGCAAAAATAATATGTGTAATTTTGTTGTCTTTAAAAAAAAGACTTAGAATTCAAAGACTGTTTGTAACTAAAACATGTACATTGTGCAGAGTGGTAGCTCAAAAAGAAGACTAGAACCTTTCAGTAGTCTCTCTCCTCCAAACCCAGCATGCACAAAAAAGTTACATATCTAAATATTAAAAGTAACTACTCTTCATTCACAAAATGTACAGTAATACTTCAAAGCATGCAAGTGGGATTTCATTACCCAGTGCCGTGTATTAGTATCCAGTCCTCATGTGGGGGATAGTTAGTGTGCGTAGGTGTTGTGCATTAGCAATACAAATAAAAACATAGATTACACAGCATATGCTTGCAGATTCCAAGACTTGTGACACAATGAGCCCAATATAGGAACCAATCCTTCAAGGTACTAAATGTCTCTTGTGAGGTGCTAAGCACTCTCAACTTTCATTGACTTCATTGAGTTGAGAATTTTCAGTAGTTTTGAGGATCAAACTGGCACTCAAAAGGCTAATGCTCCTATAAGAATGCATTGCTATGATTTAAAAATTATCTTTCATCTCAAAGATTTTATCATGATGGGCTGATCCAAAATTCAGTGTCTAATCTGGCAATCTGGTCCAGTTCCAAACTGAAGTCAGTGCAAGGTTTGATGATGTAGAAATGTAGAGCTGGAAGGGACCTGTAGAAGTCATTTAATCCAGCTCCTGCACTGAGGCAGGACTGAGTATACAATCATCCCTGATAGGTATTTGTCTAACCTGTCCTTAAAAATTTGAAATGACGGGGTTCCACAATCTTTTAGTAATTTATTCCAGTGCTTAAGTATCCTTGTAGTTAGAAAATTTTCCTAATGTCTAACCTAAATCCCCCTTCTTGCAGATTAAACCCATTACTTCTTGTCCTACCTTCAGTGGCCATGGAGAACAACTGATCACTGTCCTCTTTATTACAGCCCTTAACATATTGGAAGACCATTATCAGATCCCCTCTCAGTCTTCTTTTCTCAAAACTAAACATTCCTCCTAGGTAACCTCATAGGTCAGGTTTTCTAAATCTTGTAGCACTTTTGTTGTTCTCTTCTGGTCCAATCTGTCCACATCTTTCCTAAAGTGTGGCACCCAAAACTGTACACAGTTCTGCTGAGGCCTCACCAGTGCTGAGTAAAGTGGGACACTTACCTTCTGTGTCTTACACAATACTCCTATTAATATACTCCAGATTGATGTTAGCCTTTTTTGCAACTGCATCACATGATTAGCTCATATTCAATTTGTGATCCATTATAACTCCCAGATCTTTTTCAGCAATAATACTGCCTCGTTAGTTATTCCTTGTTTTGTATTTGTGAATTCTATTTTTCCTTCCTAAGTGTAGTATTTTGCACCTGCCTTAATTGAATTTCATCTTGTTGATTTCAGACTAATTCTCCAATGGGGCTTCAGTGGCCTCTGGCTCAAACCCTATCAGAATGTTGCATTCACTTCAATTAACATTTTGGCATTGTTTTTTTAAAGTTAAAAAGACAAAATAAACTAATGCATAAAAACTTCTTCCAGCTAATGCTACATACTTGATTTAAACTAAAGAATGCAAGAAAATTCAGAGATAAAGAATCCAGCAAAATTTAAGCCCTTATGGAAGTGGCTAAAACTGCATAAATTCCAGTGTAGATACAGACATTTGCACCATGTTTAAATTTCCTCTCCATCTATAATTTCATTCATTGTGACCATGTGTTAAGGTGGGGGTGTGGGAGAGATAAGTGTGCTATTCTCACATTGCGGGCTCTGTTTTTGTGTGTGAGACGCCCCTGGACAAAAAGGGACATTAAGCTGGGTTATCGAAGCACATCCATTTTGGTCCACAAGTGAAAAAAAACTAAGTTTACCAGCATTCTCAGCTGTTTTGTTTTCCTTTGAGTTACTTGTTCATACACTACGAACACAAAGAATCTATGTGAAACTTCAAGCAAACTTGATGAGAATCACCAGTTTCATCAACAAACTGGCAAGTTACTCCATCCTCCCCATCTCTAAGCCTACCTGGAACCTAAACCTACCTTTTCTCCCCAGATTCTCTGGTTCCTCCCTTTCTCCAACAGGCCTTAGAACTCTCCCTGTTCTTTACCTCTTACTGTTTCAGGGGGCTTGTAAACCTGAAAACTCCTCTCTCATCTCTCCCTACATCTGATGGCAGACAGTTGGCCTATTCCTACATCAGCTGCAGAGTGGGCAACAGAAAGGAGGATCACTACACTGCAAACACCACAGCATATTCTTGGGGACTGGCAACCTGCTCAGCACTCCATCCTTTTTGAGTAGGAATGGGGCAGGAAAGAGGATGCCCTAGGAGACTGATTTCAGTGAGACTGCTTGTAGTCCCCTGGAAAATAGCAAAAAGAAGTTTCTCGGACCCTATCTCTTACCTCCTTTCATTAGCTTTACACCAGTGTAATTCCATTGACTTCTTTGGGGTCGTTCCTGATTAACATGGGTAAAGTGAGTCAGGTCCATAATAGTCTTGGTTCCAGATGAGTCAGAAAGAATCCACTTTCTCTCTGTATTTCAGTTACTTTTGCTACCAGTCCCTGCCAAAATCACACAGGGGTGAATTGTGTGAAAACAAAACAAACAATTCAATAAACTTTCTAGTCTGTCATAAAAGGGGTGGATAGAGTTCATGTTCAATTCTGAGTGAAGGATTAGGTGGTTTCTTATTTCATTTGAACTGTTTCAAATATCCTTAGTTTATTACCTTGTGGCTATCATCAGATCCATTATATCACACGTTAGCCAATGCTTAGGCACAATAAGTAATATTGAGAACAAAGCTTAAGCCTGGATTTTGTACTTCCTTCATAAATTTAAATACAGTGATGACCAATGTGTATTGTGCTAAATAATGTGGCATCATATAATGAATTATGTTAACCACAATCCAATTTTCTCCTGAGATATAATGGCTTTTGGTTCTGAGAACTTCTCCTAAAATGCACTAATGGTTTTGAATTATCTTTCATAAAAGTCTCAGCATTATTTTAGTATACTCTTATTTTTTTGTTCAGATAATGATTATCATTCAAAATGTTTACAAATATCAGACATAATTAATACATGGTTGCGAAATCTACATATTTTCATGTATGAAATGTAATAGATTGAACTACATTATTAAAATTCCCTTCCAAATAAAACAAATGTAGTTAAGGAAAATAAAAGAACTGAAGCTATAACTAAGATTTCATAGAAACAAGGAAGCAAGTATTGCATCCTGTTGAACTCTATTAACATTTCATACCACAAGATGTTCTCTCTGCTAATATAGAACATAATAAGATGATTTGTCAGTAGATATATGCTGAACTTTTTATTCAACTCTCAGTATATTTTATTTGCATATAAAGTGGCACATTTACACTCCACAATAACTAGCCCTGAAGGAGCAATGTTTAATAGGAGAATATAATTATTCTACTCAGCTTATAAACATTTTCTTTGGGGTAGTGGGCAACCATTTAGAACAAGCTTCATAATCATTCACGTAAATTATCTTAATATTACAAAACTGAGCCAGGAAATATATTTAAGTTGCAAAAATGTTGTGATTTTATTTTAATGAAAGATCTATATTTTCCTTGTATGACAAAATGGATGAGGTAATATCTTTTATTGGACCAACTTCTGTTGGTGAGAGAGACAAGCTTTTGAGGTTATACACAGCTCTTCTTCAGGTCTGGGAAATGTACTCAGAGGCCTTGGCTACACTGGCACTGTACAGCGCTGCAACTTGCTGCGCTCAGGGGTGTGAAAAAACACCCACCTGAGTGCAGCGAGTACAGCGCTGTAAAGTGCCAGTGTAATTAGTGCCTGCAGCGCTGCACGCTCGCTCGCAGTGCTACAAGTTACTCCCCTCGGAGAGGTAGAGTACTACACTCGCGCTTCACAGTGCTGTGAATTCCTGAGTGTAGCCAAGGCCAGAGTGTCACAGCTAAATACGAGGTGGAACAGATTGTTTAGCATAAGTAGTTTAACACATATTTCAAGGGACCTCTCAAGGTGAAATGACCAGTTAACACATTTCTAGCCACAGGATGTGGGGGAGGAAGAGGGGGAAAAAGCTGGGGGAAGAGGGGTAGTGGGTTATAGATTGTTGTAATAGGCCATAAATCCAGTGTCTTTATTCAGTCCATGCTTTTTACTGTTTAGCAAAGTTATGAATATAAACTCCCATGCTCATCTTTTCTATATCAACCATTTTAGAAGTCATGTTAATAAAGGTCAGTGTGCTCTCTACCTTTTTAGGCTTGACTATGCATCAAGGTTCTGTGTTTTAAGGATACATATATTATGTTCATAGGTGCCGACTCCATGGGTGCTCTGGGGCTGGCGCACCCATGGGGAAAAATTAGTGGGTGCTCTGCACCCCCCAGCAGCCAAGCTCCCCTCATCCCCCACCCCACCTCCTCCTCCACCTCCTCCCCTGAGTGCGCTGTGTCCCCGCTCTTCTGCCTACCTCCCAGCGCTTCCCACCCGGCCGCCACCAAACAGCTGTTTGGCGGCATTAGCAGGGTCCGGGAGGGAGGGAAGGAGTGGTAACGTGGCACACTCAGGGGAGGAGGGGAAGAGGCGGGGCTGGGGCGGGGATTTGGGGAAGGCGTTGGGATGGGGGCGAGGCAGGGGTGGGAAGAGGCGGGACAGGGCCTCATGGAAGGAGTGGAGTGGGGGCAGGGCCGGAGGCAGAAGGGGGGTCAAGCACCCACGGGAAAGCAGGGAAGTCGGCGCCTATGATTATGTTTGTGATAATATTATGTCATATACTGCATTATACAGAAACTGATTATAATAAAGCTAATTAATTATTCTAATGTTTCTAAAGGGCTTTTAGTAGGTCTGACTGAATACAGAGCATGTTTCTAAGGCATTTTCATGATGTTTTATTTTTTATTACACTGTTTCTTGTAAAGTTTTACTGTCTCAATATTTTTCAGAATTTTAATATGTGACCTCAGGGTGAAGGAGGGAGAAGAAACAATAAAGTTAATTGGATTGGGCAATGTGTAATTAAGGATAGAATTTGGCCCATTGTAATACCTTAACCTCTGCTTGTGTGGTGTGGGATTTTCCTTTCTTCCTTAGCAGATACATCATAACATGTGGTGCTTGTGGGCCGGATACTGATTGCATTTACACAATCTGGATGAACGCCATTGATTTTTAGATGAATTGTTCCAGATATATACCAGCATAAATGAGATCTGAATCTGACTGATTGTCTCAATATCACATTTTCCACATTTGCTAAGAGGAAGGGTGATTTATGCTGAGCTCTGATTTTAACTTCTGACCCTTTACCTAAACCC
>NW_020664413.1:15623884-15647382 GCF_002925995.2 Terrapene triunguis | reverse complement strand
ATTTATGCTGAGCTCTGATTTTAACTTCTGACCCTTTACCTAAACCCCAGCATCCTGGACTACAGTCAGTAATTTAACTTCCGGTAGGAAAGGGAGGAAGAGTGAAAGCTCTGAGGGTCATCCAGTTCTCTGAAGGTCAGCCAGCTTGCTCTTTGATCCACAAGGCTACAATGTCTCCAAATGGTGATAGAGCACATCCTGCCTGTTCTGCTTTCACTTTCTACCAATCATAAGAAGAAGAATCCAATGCATGTGTCTTGAACTCAGGTCTCCCACAATGAAATACAATGTATGACTACTGCAACAAAATGTATGATCTTTGGAAAGACTACATTAGACTGCCCTGAGTTGACCTTTATTAATTATTTCTTTGTGGTGGTGATGGTGTTATTAAGCACTCAAATTTGTACCAGACACTTCCCAGAAGACATGGTCCCTGTGCTGAAGAGTTTACAACTTGATGACCATGGAAGGCAGGGGACAGGCTGAGTAAAGACAAATATTATAGCAGGGCAATCATATGCAACTCAATTTATGCATACACATATCTTGGCAATTCTGTAATATTTTGAAGTGGAAGATAATAAAGATAGTACTATTGACTCACAAAGGCCCCAGTAGAGCAAAGTACTTAAGCAAAGGCTTAAAGTAGTTTGTTGAATAGGGAGGGATTTAAGCATGTGCTTAATGTGCAATAATGTCATTTTATCCCTTGTTTGGCTTTAGAATTCTGTTTTCACTTAAAAACTAGGGGGCAAACTACCCCTCACTCAACTCCCATTAAATTCAATGAGTGATATTTATGATGGCACAATCTGGCCATAGGTAATTGTTAGTTTCGTAAATGTTATATTTAAAAAGTACTATATAAATATTTCTATTTTTATTCTTAATTCCACAGTACTTTAAATGAAAGCGGTCAAGGGGGAAAATGGCAATTTAAGAAATGTCAGAGCTCCAGCAAGTACAATGACTTTGAACATGTTTTTGTACTATGATGATATGACATATTGTATATCGAAAAAGACATAGACAAATAATGATCACAAAGGTAACATTTAAAAAACAATGGGAAATCACCAGTCTGCATTACTATGCTAATCTTTCATAGTAAAACAAACGGAAGAGAGGAAGACAAAAAGAGTATCATACTTTTTAATTCATGTTTATTTCTGTACGTAACTGAAGAAAATAAATACATATATTTAGCTTATTCTCAATTTTCCATTCAAAAATGAAAATCATGCGGATGTTTCAGCTACAGAAAGCTGTTCATCAGAGTTTCAAACTCAAATGTCTAAACTTAGGATCAAAGTGGTTTTAATCTCATGCTGCCTAAATATTCAAACAGTTCCAAGTGCAGGAGTCAAAGGACTTGCTGAAGAAGATCAATTTGTCACACTCTCATTATCAATGCACTTTGGCTTTGAGGGAAGCAGGGCTCAGTTAAAGCTTGAGAGACAGAGAGGAAGGAATGGTTGTGCACCTGTGGGGGTGTGTAGAGAGGTTGGTGTCAGAGTATGTGATGGGAGCATGTATTTACCATACACAAATAACTTTTTTTTCTTGGTGATTTCTTACATAATTGTCAGGCTTATAATCAGTGAAAGAGGGGATTTCACAAAGAGAGAGGAGAAGAGTTAGGGGAGCAAAAGATTGGAATGAAACTGCACTTTTTAAATCCATGTGGCTGATGGGTGGATTGGTTGTCTTTGAAAAAGTGTTTTATTTTATCAGACTTAACAGCAGCAGGGAAAGAACTTTTGAGCCTAAACCAAAAGGAAAGGAGCACCTTGATTGTGTATTTACATTGGATATTGGTTTCAAGTTCTCAAGTTATAAGAGCTTTTTTCTTACATATAATTTTGTTCTCTCTGTGAGATTTTCAGGCTCTTGTGGCTCTAAAGAACTTTGACCTAGGACTGTATGTATACCGCAAAAGATGGAGTGATAAATACTCATCATGCATGGTTGAACAACAGCTATGCAGCCATGATATAGCTCTTGAGTCTACTATTCTGGTATGAAGATTAAAGCTCATTACAGCCTCTTTAGTGCTCTATTCTGGCGGAGCAAAGTTTTACCTGCCTATTCCACAGGTCCTGGACATAGTTGGGACATAGCTGGAATGCAGTGGTGAAAGCTATTAGAAGACCACAGGATGGAAAGTAACTGAGTTTTCTGTTATCCCCATCCAGGGCTGGCTCCAGGGTTTTTGCTGCCCCAAGCAGCGCAAAAAAAAAAAAAAAAAAAAAAAAGCCGGATCGGGAGTGGATCGGGATCCACTCTACCGCCACTGCTTCAGTCTTCGGCGGCAATTCGGCGGCGGGTCCTTTGCTCCGACAGGGACCGAGGGACCTGCCGCCTAATTGCCGCCGAAGAGCCGGACGTGCCGCCCCTCTCCGTTGGCCGCCCCAAGCACCTGCTTGCTGGGCTGGTGCCTGGAGCCGGCCCTGTCCCCATCTCCATCCCAGTGGAAATTCACAAAGTGGAAGTTCCAGCAAAAGTCAAATTCGTGGTACTGATGATGCTGTCTCAGAAGGAGCCTTTATGTCTGCTGTATGACAGGAGCAGCAGTGGCCTATTGGTCACTGGGGAAAATCAATGACTTGGCAATTGTGACCAGAAACTTATCGATATCCCAGGCAGATAATAAGAACTGCTCCATTCAAATGGCAGAAAACTCTTTCAAGATAGTAGTAGAGCTGTAATAATGGACTTTGTTTCTGGAACTAACCACATTATTTACGTGATCTTCAGGGAAGAGAAAGATTTGAAGGTAGCAAACGCTGTTCCATGGACGTCTACTTTTTGTTTGTTTTTTTTATTATTATTTCTTACAAAAGGTCCTACGGTCTCAAGGGTGACCAGACAGCAAGTATGAAAAATTGGGACGGGGGTAGGGAGTAATAGGAGCCTATATAAGTAAAAGACCCAAAAATCAGGACTGTGCCTATAAAATTGGGACATCTGGTCACCCTAACGGTCTCTGAAATATATGAAGGCTTCTCAGTCACTCAGCCACAACAAGCAACGTATGCCAGTGATTCAACTACCTATTCACAAACAAGAAAAAGGAAAGGAAGAGAACCAAAGGAAGAAAAAATCCAAAGCAACTCCACTCCATGATCAAAAACTGAAAAACTGCCTGTGGCGTAGGCAGCTCATTTAAATGAGCTTTCTGCTCATTGCCAGCCCCAGTTCTCCCTCCCACCACAGCTGTGTAACCAGTGGTAGATACTACAGCCCTAAGGAAGAAGAGACATTCCCACTTGTGGGCTGGTTTGGGTTCCTTATTAAAAAAATAAATACATAATAACATGATTCTATGATTCTGTCTCTTGGGAATGACACCTGCCAAATTACAGGATAGGGCATTTTGAGGGTCTTATCCCTGGTGATGGTCCACCCCATTACTTTGTGCATATGAGTGACTCATCATGAATAAGTCAGTATGAAGTATTTGGCTAGGTTCCTGAAGCCAGCTGTAATCAGGGTGGGTTCAGATTCCATGCTACCTGTGAAAAATCAGATCCGAATTTTGTCCAATACAGCTGGCTCAGATCTAGGCCCCCACTCCCGTCCCTTGCCAAAAATGCCCTCTCCAGGATCCTCCCAAACTTTCCTTAGTTGTTTTCTTGTGAGGTGAGACTATGGCCTGATCCCGAACCATTCCCTCCTGAAACTAACTGTCCCCATCAGGCAGAACTTGGGCTGCTACCCATGTCCTTTAGCTTCTTAGGACTCCAGGAAACTAAGGGCCAATGACCCTGAAATCCACATAGGAATTTGGCGAGAGAAAACAGTCTGACCTCTTCCCCCACAAAGCAGCAGGAACTGAGAATAATTCCTTGTAATGTAGTTGCTACATTGCCTGCAGGGACTAGATGCTCCATAAGACTTGTTGAAGTAGCTAGGGAACTTTGCGGGTTTCTTAGCAGTTGTGTGTTAGGAATTACATGCCATACCTGCTAGTGTGTGGTTGCTAAAGAACCCTAGGGGTTTCCCTAGATACATTACTAAGGCTTATGAGTCTCTCTCTGTGCCCTACGGTCAGTGTAACCATGCTGATCGGAAAGGTTGTCAGGTTACTCCCCAAAAAGAAAATAAATTAAAATGTTGGGGCACCTGGGCATTAAGGGCTGTGCAGAGAAACAAAGCCTGAGGGGGCATCCACCTCTCCTGGATAATCATTAAAAGTTTCCCCTGAGATCTGGCTGATCTACTTTCCGTGTTTTTACCAAGTGCTTGCCCTTTATCACCTTCCTATGATGCTCCCAAGGCTCACAGTGAAATTTGTTCAACTGTTTGCAATCACACCAACCCAGCCATCCATCTCCATCCAGTCACGCAGAAAAATTCCAAAATGTCAAAAGTCATGGACATTTTTCATTAGCTTCAGAATCCAGAACTCCTATGCTAGCCCTGGTCTTATTTATAACTTACAAGGAGAGCAGTATATTCATTTTTTTTTTTATTACTCGAAAGCTTGTTAGATCAGTTTTAAAACAAAACCTAAAAAATGCACAGGAGCCAAAATATCTGTCATTTCTGTAATGTTAGACGACTCTCCCAGTAGTCATAATACAGTTGGCATGCTGCACTATTGATGGTACGTGCTAAACATGTCAAGCAGGTTAAAGGTGGCCTGTTAATTCACTTTTATCCAACCTTCTCTCATCAGTGATCTAATACACTCTCTTGAACTATAATAATGATGAATTGTGTGGTTACTTTTAAAAAAAATTGAAACTACTTTTCATTAATCAAGGGCTTTCTCTTTGCAAAGTAGATTTTTGAAATATTTATGGCACAGATGGATACTGCAACTGTTGCTACTGTGCTTGCTACTTCAGCCATGGTGTGGAACGACTCTTGGAGTACTGGAAGTTCATGACCAGATTTTCTATCAACAAAATGCAAAACATAGACCCTTGATTTCTTATTATTAATTATGGCATTACTACTTTTCTATGTAGTTTTGCTTAAAACATTTGTACTGAGTCTATATTTAACATAGCACAAGAAACCACCAGGATAAAATGAATTTTGTTTTCCTTCAGCTTTTGGTTGATAGGCTTTATAACTCACATTACCACTTTCATATATTTAATGTTTGTTGTCATAAAATGTGTTTAAAATAGAGGGAGATCAGCAGTATATCCAAATTGTTTGAAAGCATTTAAGTCTTCAAGAAAATTTTCCAATGGGCCTCTAAATTTGCACCCATCCTACAATTGGATGCCCATGGGTGGACCTCTGTATCTGTGCAGACCCTACTGACTTTAGTGGGACTTCACACAAGTATCCATCTGCATGGATTCATTTTAAGGATCGGGGTTAAATTTGTGAATATACCCTATTATTGTAACCCTCCACTTCTTCCCTGTCTCCTCCATCCTCTACTTTTCTGGCTCTATGAACTGATGTTGTGAGTTCCTCAGGGCAGTGACCAGGGCCAAGAATCTAAAAAGTGACTAGTCATTTTGGATGCCCAATCTGAGACACCTTTATGATTTTCCTGAAGTGCTGAGAACCCATCATCTAAAAATCAGGTGTATTTAAGATGTGCCAAGCTGAGCACCCAAAAATGGAGACATCAAAATCCCCAGTCTCTTCTGAAAATCATTACCCATGGTTTTGTTTTTTTTCTGCAACTTGCTTAAACAAAAACCTGCATTTTCACAAGCAGATTTACACAATTGCACATACAAATCCCCCATTAATGGATTAAAATATGTGTTTACTTATTCAAGTGCAAGGATTCTCTGCCAAGAGTTGGGTACATAGGCAAATTTTGTTGGCTTGGTTTAAAAATGTGACATTTGGTCGGTTGCAGATGTTTGCATAGTAAAATGATCTTATGAACACTTGCAGAACACAATAGAAAGAAAATCTACAGAAAATACAAGTCTTCCCACAAAACACTTTGTTTTTGTATTTTTGCACAGCACTCGTCAATGGGTTTCAAAGCAAACCAGGTTCTAAACAGACTAAAAAGAAACACTCTCTGAAGGATGTCAGTATAAGGAAGGATCTTTGTGTTTATTCCTCCAATTTGCCTTTTAACCTTTAGTAATAACAGATTATCCCTATACTTGTCACAGTAGGTGAAAACCATGGTATGCTGACACTATGGCATCTGCATTTAATTCAAACTTTAGCCAGATTGATTGGCTCCAAAGGACAAATAAAGTCCTTCAACTGCAGCCATGTGCAGTAATAGATCTTTGAAGAGATTTAGTTACACTTACTAGCATAAGGTTACATTTTTCCTTATTTCATTGAAAGCTTCTTCCAAACCCATAATGAAAACGACAGAAATTATACTCTTGTGACAATGTCATATACAGTCTAGCAACATGTGTTGAATAACACACAACATTAAACAAAGAATTTGAAGTTGAGCATCCCATTTATTTTTTTTAATAGATTTCTATCCTGCTTTTCACAGCCCCCAGGAGCAATTATTGTTATTGAACTGGAAATATTTCTTATAATTACTAAACTTAGTAAAGAAGGTCATAGAGTTTTCAATAATTTTCATGACTGGTAAAATATTGGTTACATAAATAATATAAATAAGCAAAATATTATTTATATCAATTTAGATTTCAGCCTGGCAAATGCTTAGGCACCTGAATAACTTTATTAATGTGAGTTCAGTCAAAGTCATATTTAAACAATCAGTTTTTCTGGCATATAGACTTACAAGATGGCTGCAGTCTGAACCAGCACATGACTATTACCAAGGAGTACTTCTGCTATTGTGCTTCATCAAAATAGGGCATGATCCTTATGGCTGTGTAACTGAGCAAGCTCAGGGATAGAGCCAGGTGGGAAATGAATTTCAAATTTTTGCCCCATTCTGCAGAGGGACAAAGCTGAGACCTTTCAAACATTTTCATGAAAAATGTGTGTGAGAGGCTGGCCCTCCCACCCACTAGTGTGGTAGTCAGTGCATTTACCTGTGTTATGGGAGAGTGAAGTTGAAGTCCCTGCTCTGAACAGAACTTGAACCTAGATCTAGGTGTCTCACATTCCAGGGGAATGCCCTAACCCTCAGGCTACTGGCTGTTCTGGGGTAGGACCCCCTCTCCCTCAGAAATTCCATCCAGGACCCTGAGAAATTGTGTAGCTGAAATTGATGCTTTCCTGTGAAAAGTTTGTTTTGACGAATGAGGATTTTCTGACCAAAAAACACACCCCATTTTGTCAAAAAAATTCCTCACCAGGTCTCCTCGGGGAGCTTTTGTGGGCTAGTAGCCCTGGAAGGCATTGGTCCCTCTTGCTGTGCTTTTGGCATGAGACATGTTTAGTTCCCTATGGAAAGGACTGTCTGTTATATAGGTTACATATTTCTGTGGACTGCTATATAAAAGGGCCACTTCCATAGTAGTTCAGTTTGGAGTGTTGTTATACAAGTCCAATATATAAGACATATGCCATTCAGAATATACAGAATTGACAGTTGCCATATAGTCTTGTTTCTGCACGGAGTGGAGCAAGTTGCCTCGTATAGAAGGCTTGTTCAGCAGGCTGTAACTGTTTGGGATAAATTCCATGTTTTCCACTTCCTGTGAAATGTATTGCAGTCTAGAGATTTCATGTCAGTGACTTTCCCTCTCTCTTCCAATGCCTGATCCAGGAGTGGCAAAAACTATCCCTCAGCACCAGCACGACACAGTTTTATCAGCTGAAAGTTAATCCATCTCTAAATCCATTCCCCACAGATGCAGATTGCCAGCTGGATGCCTGAATCCAGCTGGTAACATTCGCATTGCATTACAGTATTATATGGACTTTAGTGCTTCTTTTCTTGATCAAAGCCTGTACTAGTATGTCTCTGATTACAGACTTTCACATTCAGTTGACATGGGTGAATTTATTTGAGCATGCTCAGTTGAGTTAATCTGGCATCATTACTCATGGCCATTGTCTGTATTAGGTGAGTCTAGAAGTCCTGCACAGAGGGAAAGGGGTCACAGAGAAAGCTAAGAAACTGAGCTGTGTAGCCTAAGGAAGGGAACCTTTTCTATTTGTACAGTTATAGATGTAATTTAACCCTGAGTTCTGTTAGCGTAAGCCAGCAAATGCCAGGCTGCAGATCCCTGGCAGCAGTAAGTCTGTATGTAGAGAGGGTGCAGCGGTTGAAGTTGCCCATGCCCCATTCCTATTGGAGGTCTTTGGTTGGTGCAACTCCCAAAAGTATGTGGAGCCATACTTATAGGGGGCCAGGTCAGGCTAGTGCAAGATGCACTAATTCAGTGCCTCTGCTGGGCAACCTGCACTAGAGGGTCTTGGAGTCCCTGGCCAGGAGGCGCTCTAGTGGAATCCTGAGAGGAGGGCAGCAGTGATATCTGCTCAGTGGTAATTCCCACCTATGGCCCAGCTGCTCTCCCCTTCCCCCCCCCCCACACACAAGGCAGGGAGGGTACAAATTACACACCTCACTGTCCAAAGGAGTGAATCTGAATTTATGTAGCTGAAATTTGGAAAACTGCAATAGGTGATGTACATCCCATGTAAATCCTGATTTTTGCTTCTTGATGGTGTCATTAGGGAGAGGCATGCGCTATACTTAAACATATTAGATTGAGAACCAGAAACTCATAGATTCTTGCCCTGGTTCTGACACCGACTCTCTTTGGGACATTGGGCAAATCACTTAACTGTTCTCTGTCTTAGTTTCCTCACCTATAAAATGGGGATAATAATACTTATGAGGCTTAATTAGTTGTTGAGCCATATTATGCCAGTGATTTTTTATTTTTTTAAAGCAGACGTTGTTTCCAATGGGGGAGTTCTGCTTAGAAATCAATGGCTTGATGGTGGCGTGAGGTTTATAAAGCAATTTAAAAATGTGAAGAGCTGTATAAGTACTTAGCATTATTATTCATAAGTAATCAACTGTTCAATTGACAAGTATAATAGGATTCCTCTTACTTACACTTTTGATTTTAAATTAATAGAGGCCAAAATTACATGTCTATAGAAATTCTCCATTTTTCTGGGAGCAAGTATATGAGAAAAGCAGCCACCCGAGGTTAGACTAATGGTATCAGTACAGAAAGGGCTAGTGGCCTGATGCCATTTGTCATCCACTGCTAGGAAAAGAAGCAAAATACAATAATTCCTTTCTATAGTCTCCCAATACACAATTGTTGTGGGTATTATAGTGATATCTGTTCTGATTTGTTATGAGGTATGCCTCTAAGAGATTACAAAGCAGAGGGGACAGTGGTATTTGTAAGAGTTATAGTGAAAATAGTGAACTTTTCAATCCATTTACCAAAGTGCTTAGAATTCTCATTCCAGAGCAGGTAAAGCTATAATGAATATTGGACGAAAAACTTATCTATCCAGAGCATTTTAATGAAAGAAAAAGCAAAACAATAAATAAATAAATAAAATCCATGTATATGCAGTGGATTTTGGCTACTCTTGTTACAAAATGAAGGGGGTGGGGGGGAAGGTGGGAGAAGTGCCCAAACTGGTCATGTTTGTGTTATCACTGAACCTTTTGGTATGTCTCAACTAAGACCATATGTTCTACTTATTTTCAAAGTCATGGTTTAAGAAAGCAAAAGATTTTATGGATCAAGCTGCAGAATAGTGCTTTATTTCATAGACTGCAGTCTTGAACAGCTAGCAATGCACATGCCAGAATGGTTGAAATTGGCAGAATGCTAAAAGCCCTTGTCTCTAGGAGATCATGTGAAAAAATGATCTGTGGTATGTAGACCTCTGTTTCTACTGATCTGTTTCTGGCCTTCTGAGCAGTAATTTTTTAGGAAACTAGATAATGATCACTGAAACAGAAGAGAGGAAATGTATTGAAGAACATGAGGTTGCTCTTCAGCATGGCAATTTTCCAACCTTCTGTCCTAATAGCTCCACAGAAAATAAAATGCATTGCAGCACAGATACTTGTTTTTTCCAGGGAGAATTTCTCTTTATGCAAGGATGTATCTCAGAAAGTTGCTAAATTATTAAAATAATGTTTAAGAAATATTTTCTAATGATAAGCATCGCTGATTCGTTTGAATTAACTCTGATTCTGAGAAAAAAAGAAATTGGCATCATTGTGGAGAGCTTAATGAAAATCTTTGCTTACTGTGTAATGATGGTCAAAAAAATAGAGAAAAAAATTGGGATTAAAGCTCGTTGGGAAAAATTGTGGAAAATTTAGACTTTTTGTCAAAAAACCATAGAAAACTCAATTATCCATTGAAAAATAGTTTTGATAGACATTTTTCAACCAGTCCTAGTTAGGCGTTATAAAGAATGGGGTAGAAAATAATTCTGAAAATGTTATAATGCTTTCTTACAACACGTTGAATTAATTGCCACAAAATATCACTGAGGCCAGGAACTTTATATGATTTAGATATTTATATGGATAGTAAGTACATCTACAATTACATTAGGTAGGATAAAAAAATTTGAAGACTAAACATAAACTCTCATTCTTTAGGTATAAGCCAAAAGAAAACTTCTCTGTGAGCAGATCATTCTATAGTTATCCAATTTTGGGATTCTTGTACCTTCCTCTGAAGAGCTGGTTCTGGCTACTGTCAGAGACAGGATATAGGATTAAATAGACCACTGATTTGATCCAGTATGGCAGTTCCTATATTCCTCTGATGCTGATTTTTAAATAACTTATTTACTGAAGACAATGAAAATATCAATATAATGGATACATTCTACATATAGAATTTTGCAGTCCACCCAACATTGGTACATAGATACCACAGGGAAATACTTTAGAAATGCCTCCAAATAGATAGGTTTCAGAGTGGTAGGCGTGTTAGTCTGTATCTTCTGATGAAGTGGGTTTTAGCCCATGAAAGCTTATGCCCAAGGTGCCACAAGGACTCCTCGTTGTTTTTCCAAATAGATAGTCCTCTATAAATACACTCCTTGTATTTACCATTACTTTATATATTACAAATGAGCTGCTGGAACTAGGGGTGCTGGCGGTGCTGCTGCACCCCCTGGTTGAAATGGTTTCCATCATATACAGGGTTTACAGTTTGGTTCAATGTCTCTCAGCACCCCTACTATTAAAAATTGTTCCAGCAGCACTACAAAAGAACAGCATTTATCTATTCTATCTATTCACATTCTTATTGTTGGTATTGTCCCTGGTACTGTTTCGGGAGTGTGTGGAGGGGGGACGGGGGTGGGGGGTTTAAGTAGAGAGTGTTTATTTGCAATGTCCTACCGTGTCTCCAGCAGATCATTCTAGGTATATTTGTAGGTTATCATTTGTAATAGATTATACTGTTTTAAACTTTAAAATCTTTTTAGTTGTGTTTGGCACAAGTACCTCTTTTCTGTCAATAGGGGTATTTTAGGTCATTTTATAGAATCATAGAATATTAGGGTTGGAAGAGACCTCAGGAGGTCATCTAGTCCAATCCCCTGCTCAAAGCGGGACCAACACCAACTAAATCATCCCAGACAGGGCTTTGTCAAGCTGAGCCTTAAAAACCTCTAAGGATGCAGATTCCACCACCTCCCTAGGTAACCCATTCCAGTGCTTCACCAGCCTCCTAGTGAAATAGTGTTTCCTAATATTCAACCTAGACCTCCCCCACTGCAACTTGAGACCATTGCTCCTTGTTCTGTCATCTTCCTCCACTGAGAACAGCCTAGCTCCATCCTCTTTGGAACCCCCCTTCAGGTAGTTGAAGACTGCTATCAAATTCCCCCTCACTCTTCTCTTCTGCAAACTAAATAACCCCAGTTCCCTCAACCTCTTCTCGTAAGTCATGTGCCCCAGCCCCCTAATCATTTTCGTTGCCCTCTGCTGGACTCTCTCCAATTTGTCAACATCCCTTCTGTGGGGGGGGGACCAAACTGGACACAATATCCCAGGTGTGGCCTCACCAGTGCCGAATACAGGGGAACAATCACTTCCCTCGATCTGCTGGCAATGCTCCTACTTATAAAGCCCAATATGCCGTTTGCCTTCTTGGCAATGAGGGCACACTGCTGACTCATATCCAGCTTCTCATCCACTGTAATCCCCAGGTCCTTTTCTGCAGAAAGGGTAGGTATTTTTTCTCCTGATCTACAAAAGGCCTTTCGAAGATGAATGCTGTTTAATATTATAAATGTCCTTTCATGGATAGCCTAGAGGTGATCTTTCTCATATTCAGACATTCTAGCTTTTTTTCTTTCCCTGTCCTGTATTCAGGTGTGTCCTCTTGTGTGCATAAATATGTACAATTAATACTTTTATTTACATACTACTCTGCTGTCAAAGTGCATTGTGACATATGTATGTACTGAAATCTGACTTCCTTTATACATATATCCATATACTTTTTCATTTGTGTGCATGCCAATCCACACATTTAAATATGCCTTTGGTTCTTTTATTGCTTCTTGCTGCCTGAGGGATCTTGCCACCACCAGCAAATGTAAACTTTCATGTTGTTTTAAGTCCCACTTTGATTATCAGAATTGTTTTGTTTGACAACAGTAGCTTCTATTGAGAAATAATATCTGACAATATGCAAATAAAATACCAGTTCTTCTCTCAGCCAAGTTTACAGTCATAGAAAAAAACACATAAAAGCAAGAAACAAACAAACAAACAAACAAAAAACAGGGTAGACACAAAGGAGTAAGAGTAAAAAATATAATCTGATTGGTGGAGAAAGAGGAGAAATCTAATTTTTTAGAGCACGAAGTCACATATGCAGAAGCTGAGTGCATATCATTCACGTTTACTTTTGATTGATTAGTCATAGTTACTGGAAGGGCGTGCAAGTTTGGCATCTTTCCCTACTCTTAATAGGCACCTAAGGTGACATCCACTGGTATCCCAGCTGGTGTCTCCACCTGTTTAACCTCTTAAAACTGGCACAGAGCATGATGTTTATATATTTAAGTGGTAAAGCGTACAGAAATAGGCCCAAGATTTAGTGAGAACACAATAATTGCTTTCCTTTTAGCAGCAGGTGATGCATTTCCCACTGAGGAAAATATAATCCTGCTGCTTTAAGTCATAGTAGGAGCAACAGGGGAAAAATGCATGAGGAAACAGGAAATGTCACAGAGCTAGGTATTGGGAATTCCATTTGCAGATACCATGAAGCTCTGTCAGTATATAACATGACACTGTTAATTGATGGATTTAGTCAAACTGCCAAGAAAGTCATCAGATGATGTTTAATCACTAATTCAAAATTTTCAAAGTACAGAAAGTGGTAACAACTGTTCACTATTCTGTCTTCTCACTTCTGTTGCCCTGGCAGCTCTACCTACAGTTGGCAGTGAAAAAGTTGAAAGTATGAATACTCATAACAGCTTCAAGGACTAATCTAAACAGCATAAATGCGTCAGTTACAGTGTTAACATCAATTACATTCTGCAAGGAAAACTAGCATATGTGCTATTCTGTAATTTTAATACAGTTGAATAATGTCTCCTAATTAACGTATGCACATGTGCATACACTGTTAATAGTAATGACAGAAAATTGCAAACGTATATAGAATATTTGTACGACCCTCAACTCTTGCTGTCTAAGGCCTGATCTTGTAATCAGACTCTTGAACTCATGTGGGGCTTCAATGACGTTAATGGGGCTTTTCATGGATGCAGGTGATCTGACTGCAGCATTGGGGCCTTGTAAGCTCATCAGAGCAAGGACTGTGCCATCATACTATATGTGTTTGTACAGTGCCTAGCACAATGGGACCCCAAATCTAATCGGGTTTCTGGAAACTAGTATAACATAAATATTTAATAATAATAATGTATATTGATGGTACAAACAGGTTAATTCTCGATGAAGTCTGATCTTCTGAGACTATTACATGAGTAAGAATGATGCATCACAACGTTACTGTTCCACTGGAATTACAGTGTTACCTTTTGGAAGATTATGTATTTTATGAACTTTCAAAAAATTTTGCCAGAATGCAAATAATCAGATATTATCACGGCACTAGTTAGTCCTTCTCTAAAGATTACATGTCCGTAAATTCCCTTGGGTTTGTAAGACTGTGAGTGCCAGGAGGATTTCCTTTAGGTGATTATTGGAATGTGTACTGAAACACTGGTGCATGTAACCAAGGGCTATTTTTCACATAAAGCCGTTATGGGGTGTCAATACTGGCAACAAATTCTCAGAACTCTCAACAAAATAGTACATCTCAGCATTACTCCAACTTCCAAATTAAGTTTAGGATGTACTGTATCAGTTCAGGTCTGAATGCTGACTTTCTTAAACCGTGCTTCCACCATCTAGCACTGATCATAGTTAAGAAACTAATTACATTACTGTGAAAAGCAGAAATCTCAGCCTTGATTAATAACTTGGCACAGATCTGAAAGAAATAGCTTCAGTCAAAAAAGCCTGTTAGGGAACAATCTGGAGAATCTAGGCACCCATATGTAAAAGGTACAGAAGCCACAAAATGAGTTCAGATCCATCAATAAACTAATAATCGGCAGAAAACTCATTAGTATCTGAAACCTGTGTAAACAAAGCTGGCTGTGTAACTCTGTGTTGTAGAGATTCTGGCTCCTCTGAATATAATTTTTCTACTAAGGTGAACATTAAAGATAAACAAGTGCTTCCTGAATGTTTTTAATTGGTTTATCTTCTCTATAATGTTACACAAATATATCTGTTTTTTGGATACCTGTTTAAGGTGAAGAATGTTGCTTTAGTTAAGGCACCGGACCAAGTTTCAGGAGATCTGGGGTTCTAGTGTTCAAGTCTTCCTGGGTGATCTCGGGCATGTTACTTAGTCACTCTGTGCCTCAGTTTCCCATTTGTACAGATAAAATAATTTGTCTTTCTGAGGTGCTTGGAAACTATGGTGTCACATACGATGTTATCAGTAAGCATTTGTGATGTTTTGTAAAGCTAGAGTGTGCAATCTTCACTGATAGTTTGAGGATTCTATTTGCCTTCTTTTTTATCCTCTTCTTCCTCCATATTTTCTTTGTGGCTAGACAGACACCTGCATATTCAGCATGCCTTTCTGGCCCCAGACGTCTGATGCTGAGCGCATGCTAACATGGGGGTGGAATTCAGTCATCCACATAAATGATCATGATTTTCAAATATGTGCTTAGGATGTTTTGTTTTACCATACAAGGTACAAATGTAAATATCAAAGAAAAAGAATTTGCATGTTGCCCTCCTCTATTGCCCTCCAACCCTGGAAATCAAAGAAACAGTGTCTGACACATAAGAAGTAACAATGAGCCAGATTTTTAAAGGTATTTAGGTGCCTAAAGATGCAAATAGGCACCTAAATACTTTTTAAAATCTGGCCCTGTGTTCATTTGGTTCCTCCTTGATGTAGGGATGCCTAGCAAGGGAACCTGTGTTAATAGTCTCAGTCCATGCTGACCTCTTTGGGAGACTTGCCTGAGTAAGAAGTGCAGGGTCAAGCATAGTAGGAGCAAAAACTGTCAGAGAGCTCATTGTTACAGAGGCTTAGGGCCTGATGCTCATTTAGACGAAGGCCATTTTAGCACTACTCTGGCAGTATAAAGTGGCCTGAACATGTGCGTCAATTATTTTTGCACCCTCCTTTCCACAACTAGAGCTGTGTAAAACGTTCTTAGGATACGTGACAGATGGGGCCATAATGTTTTGAAGAAAGTAGGGAGAGACAAAGACAAGTGACTGCTCAACTGCAACACTTCTTTATGGCCCAGGCCCTAGAGAATATTGTGGCCCATTTCCTTTCTAAGGCAATATATATTGACCTCATAGTTGACTGCTGACTTCATTTTAAGGGCCAAATCTTGCTCCCAGTGACCCCAATGGCAAAAATCCCTTTGATTCCAATAAGAGCAGGAGTTGGCACTATGGGTAATGAGCATATTACATCCTGAAACTGATGCATTGTTTTGGCGGGGAGTTATTGAGGCATGCATGACATGCATTTATATAGAAATATGAAATAATTAGAAAGTCTTTATACTGACTAGCCTGGATTTTCTCTTAAGTTTCTGCATGTAATTTATGAAAAAGTGTTATTTTCATTACTCAGACATATATACAAAGGAAGCAAATTATCTTATTACATTCTGTGGCCAATCAAAGGAAGAGTTAAGTGGACCATACCCAGTTCTCTTAAAACATTAATTTCCTGTGTTGTCTTTAATTTCCATGATAATGAAATGTTGAAAATAGCCACTGGGTATTATTGTATGAAAGATAAATTAGATCATTCCAGTTAGATAGAAGTCCTCTCTTAGGGTTGTCATCAGGACATGATTACTGTAAATTTTTCTATACATGAGAAATGCCAATCTTCTAAAGCATTTCCTGCTTGAAAACAAGCAGTGATTTTTCAGGATCTTTTCATTTAAATACTGTCAAGCTGATGACAATGGAAGTGCTTTTTAAATGAATGATTAAGTACTGTATTTAATGTTTAAAAATGGCGTTTTTTCCCCAACTGGGCTTAATTGTAAGAGTTCAGTGGAACTTGCAGATCGATGTTTAGCACTTTGCAGAATCAAGCCATATAAGATTCCATGGGCATGCCTGGGTGAGTGCAATGGCTTCACTTGTATAGTTACCCACAGGTCTGTAACACTTTACATTTCATACTTTCTTGTGCAGTAGGCTTTTGCTTTATAGCAGGGGTAGGCAACCTATGGCACGCGTGCCGAAGGCGGCACGCAAGCTGATTTTCAGTGGCACTCACACTGCCTGGGTCCTGGCCATCGGTCCGGGGAGCTCTGCATTTTAATGTAATTTTAAATGAAGCTTCTTAAACATTTTAAAAACCTTATTTACTTTACATACAACAATAGTTTAGTTATATATATTATAGACTGATAGAAAGAGACCTTCTAAAAACATTAAAATGTATTACTGGCATGCGAAACATTAAATTAGAGTGAATAAATGAAGACTCGGCACACCACTTCTGAAAGGTTGCTGACCCCTGCTTTATAGGGAAGAGGTGAGACTTTGATAAAGGCCTAACCTCCCTGTGGCTTTTAGTGGGAATTGGATAAAGAACTCCCTTTGGTGGGAGTAGAATCCTATCCATGGTGCGCAGTGTATATTGTGGAGGGAAAGGGCAAAAAGATCCTTCTGTCTCCTCTTATCTCTGCCCTGCAATTGTAGTGTTTTCATCTACCTGAGTGCAAGAACTATACACAGCTTGTGGTGTGGGCCATGCCAAAAGGGATCTGAAGAGGGGACCATACACCCTATGGCCTGGCACAGACCACATTCTCCTTGTGTGCCGGGGAACGCCATTATACACAATGGCTCCTGGAGCACCTGCTAGGGCACCGAGGTACTCTTCCAGCCACAATGCAGGGCAGAGCCTGTAAGATACAAGCCAGCCCTTTCTATAGAAATATATACAAGTTTTTTGAGGATTTTTTGAGGGTAGGGGGAGGTTTAAATCTTCACCAGTTTCTAGGATGGACTCTTTTTGAAAATTTTTGAAATATTTGGAAAAAAGTATGTTTCACTTTGGAGTTTCTCACTAAAGCTAATTTAAGCCTCTGAAGGTTCATGAAATTTGGATATGCGTCTGACCTTCAAACCTTTTGAGGACCATATGGTATATTGCCCATGATACATGCACGAGATACATGTGTGGATCAAATACATTGCATTGACCTCACATATGCAACTTGTTAGTTACCATTATTTTTGAGCACTCCAAAGCACAAGAGTAGCTTTACAAGTGCTAGTTGCTTCTAATGGACCACAATCCAAAGAATGGTTATGTACAATAAATAGTACAGTAAAAATCATTTTAAAACAATGTTTACTGTAAAACTACAGAAGAAAATTGGCAATTTCAGATACACCAGAAGTCTTTCTTCATGTTGGAGTGATATCATCTGAGTAATTTGGTCAAGAGTAAAATGACTTCAAGGTAAAGCTGAGTAGTAATTCTCTTGCCCGCACTCAGCATATGGCATTATTCTGATGTGGAAAACGAGGCTTTGGGGCACATGGTTAATATATTCTAAAACAGTTTCAGGGTTGTTGTTTTTTAAATGTTCCTTTTTTTCCTCTCTGTCTCTGAACAGTGAGAACCACGGCTTCTGCAGAAAACTCTGACAGTATTCCCCCACTAGAACAATTCAAGTGGCTAAAACTTCTCAAAGTCTACAATAGAGCCTCCAGTTCAGTAACATGACTCATAACCCATAGCCCTAGATTTTCCAGTTGATCATGATAAAGATCTTTAAAATGTTTGTGCTGTAATTCAGGTAAATATTATACAAGCATTTTTTCCAGTGAGTCAGATCCAGTGATGAGAACAAGTCTAGTGGAAGCCTAAAGGCTAATGCTTGCTCGCTCACTGTTTAAATACATCACATTAAGTCAGAATTAAATCTCCTGCAGACTGAAAGGATCATATTTAAGAAAAATGGACAGTAAGTATTATACTGATGTATTTTAGACATAATGTAGAAGGGATACTTATTGTAAAGATATATTTTTGGAATGTTCACTTGCAATATGTATTATAAAATGAAAAATTAGCATGTAAGGATAAGCTGAATTGTCACCATATATCCTGATTGCAGTCAGTTCACAAATACTCATCTAAGCCTACATTTGTGAATATTTTGAGCCTTCTTTTCTACAGCTTTGTGAATGGTTCAGTCTTATTAGAATAAACTTATTAGAATAAATAAATCAATAGAATATTTTGCAATAACTTCTTAAAGAATATTTCTAGGCATGTCGCTTTTAGGGGTATGTTTTCAACTAAGTATGCAGGGATTTAACTACACAATTGTCATTAGTATTACTAAGAGATGAACAGCTAGAATTTCATGATTTCAGCTGAGAAGGTATCCTCTTACTGTGTACTAGTCCTATACCTTACTGCATCTGTGGATACAAAAAATGCAGTGCTAAATTAAAGTTTTCAGTTTAAGATTTTTCATAGAGGAAACAAAATTAATTTAACTTGTGTAACATTATTACTTTTTATTACTTGTTCAGTATCCACAATATGTGTAATGAAAACCACCTGTAGAAGTTGCAAGGCTGCACTGGGGATAAGTAATGCATTGGTCCTTTTATGTATAAAATTACATTATGTGTAAGCAGCGAGGGGGAAACTGTATGATTTATTTAACTATAAACCAGAGAGAAAAATTATTCATTTCCACATTTTCTACGATATGTAAAAACTGATTAAACTGGCTTTTTGCAAGTATTCTAGGGGAGATCTATCAAAATGCATCTTTACCCCATCCTATGAGAGGAGAGGATGTGGAGCTGCAGTGTAGCTCCTCTTCAGCCATTACTTTTGACTATAGGCTGATAATAGTGTCTGCTGCCCCTCTGCACCTCTTCTATGTTCCAAGCCACTGTATCTATTGTCCTCGTAAGCATGGATCCAACTGTCCCTCTCCTGGCTTACCACCAAAGCAACCCTTCACAATTGCCTATCATGAAGTGGTGCATAGTCACCCCACCAGCACACAGAAATCTGTCCCTGCATGGCTCCCAACACATCTATCCCTTATTCAGGGCTGCTGGAGTGTTGTAGCAGCACAGAGTGTCTTGTGTAAAGCCCATGCAATGGGGTGAATTGTATCCCAGTGACATATCCCAGTGCCTGCTGTTTATACCCATTGACTTCAGTGGGATTGAATCGGTGTAACAAAGAGCACAGTTTGACCCAAAGTGTTTAATGGGCACAAATATTTCAGTTTTAATTTCAGACCCATCTGGGACTTTGTTGAATTTTCTTATTATGGCTTGACGTTAAAATTTGGCATATTCCTTTTGCTAAATCTGTATCTGTATCTTCAACTAATCTGGTATCTTCAGCTAATGCCACATGATGCTGTCTAGCCTATATAGACTTCAGATGATTAATCCCATGAATAGAGAGGGTTAGATTACACTGGTGCAGTCTATTGTCTCATGCTGGAAATGTAAACTCTCTCTTTATAAAGTGGAGTCCAGGGTTAGTTTATTGGCTATACTGCAGCTATTAGAGCTGGTTATCAGCTATGTGATTTGCAAACCTGTTCTGCAACAAGTATTAAAATTTGTTTCCTCACCGAGATTCATAATTTAGTTGCCATCTATAAGAGAGTGCATTACAGGTTGCAGTGTTTTTTTCCATTTGTGGGAAACAAAAAAAAACAAGGACCAATCCTGTAATCTTTACTGTGTTTTATTCACTTAAAACTACCACTGAAGTTAATGGGAATTCTGAATTAATAGGGAGTGTGTGTTTTGGACCACATTTTAGCACTGATCCTTTCTTTAGGCTCAGTCATATCCCATAGTCACTAGCCTGTGTTGAGTGCATTGAAGAAATCCAGCACTCCTGGGTGACATCTGGGAGTAAGGTCTACACTAAAAACTTAGGTCAATTTACAGCCACTGCATTGGTTCATGTCCACACTACCCTCCTTCTGTCAGTGGTGCACATCCTCACTAGGACTGATGCTTCCACCTACTTTAGAGGGGCAGTGTGGGGGTCTGAGAGCCCGGGCTGTCAGTTCCATGCAGCTCTCCATCAGGAGCTTGGCTTCCACCCCCGCTTTCACCTCCCCGCTACCCACCGGGAACCTGGCTGACCCCCCAGGTTCCTGGCTTCCTGTGGGAGCACAGCAGCTGCCCAGGTTCCCAGCTTCACGCTCCCTGCCGGGATCATGGCTGCTGCCCAGGCTCTCAACAGGGAGCTCCGTGCCCAGAGCCCAGGTGGCTCCCAGCTGGGAGCGGGGAGCCTGGAGGGCATCCCAGCTGGGTATGGGGAGCTGGGAGCCTGGAGGGCAGCCCGGCTGGGAGCGGAGAGCTGGAAACCAGGCACAGTAGCCCGACGGGCAGTGGGGAGTCAGGACCCTGAGGGCAGCTTGTCTCTGAGTGGGAAGACTGGGCATCTGCCCGGTTGGGAGTCAGGAGCCGGGAGCCTAGGGGGCAGCCCGGCTCCGAGCAGGGAGCCTAGGCAGCATGAAGCAGCCCAGTGGGGAGCCAGGAGTCGGGGGAGAAGGGGCAGCTGACACCAATGACAGCCAATAGCTGATGTAAGTAACCCGCAGTGTCTGTGTAGTCGCCTTAACTATACCGACATAAGCCTTATGCCTCTTGTGGAGGTGCCGTTATTATGTCGGTGTAGTAGGGCACTTACACGGGAGGGAGCAAGGCTGTAGTGGTACACTAACATAATTAGGTCAATGTAAACTGCCTTATGTTGACCTAACTCTGTAGGGTAGACCAGGGCTTAATCTTCCTGTGGAAGAAAGAATACCTCTCAGAGCTCCTTGAAGGCAGGGTAAATACACATTACTGCATTGCTTTGTGTCTCCAGCCAGCTCAGCTGGCCAGGAAAGAATGGAGGACATGGCTCCACCTTCACCCAGAAACTCCCCACAGCTATTAAAGTGCTTCCACTGCCAGGATGCTAGCAGGGAGCATTCCTGCTCTCCAAGGTGTGGCTAGAATGCAGGGACACAAGATGAGCTGTTTCTTACATGGCTTCCTTCAACTTGAGCACCCTCGGGGCAGCTGGATTTAATATGGCCCTTTGCTTTAGAGCCCAATCCTGCTCCCATTTAAATCAGAGGTTTTCAGTGGACCCTACTAGGAGCCGAACCAAAGTCCTGGTGTGTTTGTGTGTGTGTGTGTATAAATAAATAAAATAAATTCCAGGAGAAATTTGACTTTTTTTTATTTATTTATTAGGATTTGATTGTTCTATTTTCAATAGATTGTAATGTGTAAAGAAAATGGTTTCTTAGGACACTCCCTTCAGATTTTATTGATTTTTTACTTTTTGTTTCTGGGTGTGTGTGTGTGTGTGTGTATTCTGTATATAATATATGTACAGTGGAATATATAATAGGTTACATGGGGGGTGGGGGGGGAGCAAATTTTCTGCTGATGCAAATTGATGTAGCTGTGCTGAAGTCAATATTTTATAAAATAACTGGAGTGCTATTATGCATGTGTAAGCCATTCCAGCCGAGCTGGCCACAGTTAAGCAGATGTTACTTCAAAAACCTGCCTTAACAAGTTCAGTTCTCCAATCAAAAGTTTGTGGCTAGAGCAAAGCGTCCTGTCAGACAGGCGAAAGAAAGACAGAGTGACAGCAAGAAACAATGAAAGCAAGATTCCTTTCAGCAGTCTCAGCAAAAGGGAGGCGAGGGGGGAGGATGTCTGGAGTCAAGGAAACCTCACCACTGCACTCATATTGCCCTCTCATTGCTAATCTTCCACTTCTCTGTTTTTATGAGAGGCCAAAACATCCAGTAGCTACTGAATATGGCTTTGCAGCTGTTTTTTATCAGTATTGCTTTTTCTAGATAACAGACTAACCTGGTGATTAGAGCTGAGATGCTGAAAGCTGGGAATCCTGGTGTTTTTTTTCATGTTTTGCCACTCTGGCAACCTGGGTATTACACTTAAAATCTTGGTGCCTCAATTATTATGGATAACACAATGGTACTTACCTCCTTCACAGGGCTGTTGTGATGATGCATATGTAGCATTTCTAAAGCATTTTGTAAGCTTCACATTGAAGGCACTATAAAGTATTTTTTAATATTTTTCTATAATGTAGCACTCTGACAGGAATTGCCAATGTGTATGTGAGGACAGTCATAGTAGTGAGAGGAAGGAAAGGGGACAAAAATGTCCAGTTTGGGATTTACCTGTTGCTCACATGAATGACAATTTTAAGCTATACGCTGCAGTTATTTTGAGTGAATGCATAGGTTAAGTAGCCCTCTATATGTATGCACCCAGAGTAGTCTTCGCAAATGAACACTCCACATCTGTGACAGCCACAGAAACTCTTCCCCAAACCTTCAAATGGATTCTGTGAATGCTTTTCCATCCATGTTATAGCCCCCTGTCTCCTTCAATCCATCACTTCCATGAGTCACATGCAAATACCATATGTATAAACAAGTCAGATGCTTCCAACCAACACTTACTTTCAGTGTGTTCTGGTTGATTTATACTCATAAAAACAGTGAGAAATTATTCAGAAATTGTAATTACCTGAGAAAGTCAGAAGTTGATTAATTAAAAGCTTCAATTTTTATGTTGCATTTCTCTGTTTGTTAACATTTCTGGACATATGGCATCAGTACTTATACTGTGTGATGTTTGTTAATGTAAATTGGATTTGACATAAACAAGATTACAGCTAATTATTTCATTTAAAATGTATATATTGTGTAAGATAAGTTCATAAACATGTTGCACAGTATTTATTTTACAGCTTTATTTACTTGACTGTCTGCTTTTGCTATCTAGTAAACTTCTCTCAGGTTCAGTGACTACCTTTTCACCCATGACATCTTTAAGATACAAAGGTTTCTGTCATAGTTTCTCCCCTTCTAAAATTACACTTAAGCATTAACAATTTAGAAATAGCTGAATGTTTACTTAGCTCCTAAAACCAGGGCCGGCTCTGGCTTTTTTGCCGGGGGGGGGCGGCCGGAGCCCCTGGGGGAGGGCGGCGAGCCCCGGCGGCGGCTCCGGTCTCTCC